>NC_056532.1:10182900-10374734 GCF_019175285.1 Sceloporus undulatus
ACAACAAACATTGGGCGTTGGTATCCATTGCGGGTCGTTTGGTTCCAAGACCCCCATGTTAGGGTCACTTCATATTTAACCAGAAAGGCTTGAATGCACACACAACAACAACAACAAAGAGTGGGCCCTTGGTATCCATTGCGGTTTGGTTCCAAGACCCCATGATAGGGTCACCATAAACTGGAAAGGACTTGAATGCACAAACAACAACAACAACAACAACAACACAGCGGTCCCTTGGTATCTACTGAAGTTTGGTTCCAGGACTTCCGTGTTTAGGGTCACCATAAATTGGAAAGGACTTGAATGCACACAACAACAACAAACAGTGGGCCTTTGGTATCCATTGCGGTTTGGTTCCAGGACCCCCATGTTAGGGTCACCATAAACCAAAAGGACTTGAATGCACACAGCAACAACAACAACAACAACAAACAGTGGGCCCTTGGTATCTACTGAAGTTTGGTTCCAGGACTTCCATGTTTAGGGTCACCATAAATTGGAAAGGACTTGAATGCACACAACACACAACAGTGGGCCTTTGGTATCCATTGCGGTTTGGTTCCAGGACCCCTATGTTAGGGTCACCATAAACCGGAAAGGACTTGAATGCACACAACAACAAACAACACAACAAAGAGTGGGCCCTTGGTATCCATTGGGTTTGGTTCCAGGACCTTCATGGACACCAAACTCTGTGGATGCTCAAGTCCCATTAAATAAAATGGCTTGGTGTAATGGTGTCCCTTATATAAAATAGAGCAACATCCAGGTTGCTTTTTGAAATTTAGACTTTTTAGAATTTTCAGGCTGTGGATGGTTGACTCTGACCATGGCGGTTAAAATGGTATCAACCGGATTATTCTGCAAGCGGATGCAGAGAGACGGTCTCCAAACTGGCAAAACCGCATAAGAAAGGAGGCATCATTTCTCTGTAATAAATGTTTGCTCTCTAGCACAGGAGCCCCATTTTTGCTTCTCTAGGAAAGGACCTACGAAGGGAGCTTTTAAGATGGTTAATTATTAAAGCAGCTCATCCAAACAACCTCAGAAGCTGCCTTTAAAAACAGTTTGAGTTCTTGGAAATGGAAACTAGCATCATCTCGCTTTCAGAAGTGAAAGGGTTTCTCATCCATTTAAGCAGCTGCTCTGTCGGCATGGTTGTAGCATCCTCCCTTTCTTGAACGCTGCGTTACAAATGGTGTGAATTATGTCTGCGGTGTTAGGATAGGTAAAGTATACTTTCTCTTGTTTCAGTTGTGTGGTCCTAGCCAGAAAATTAATCTACTGTGGCTACATCTGTACTCCAGAAATAATGCAGTTTGACACTGTTTGACTGCCATGGCTCCTTCCTACAGAAACCTGGGATTTGGAGTTAGGTCCCGAACAGACAGGCCCAAAAAAAGCTACTTCGGGTCACTTTGGAGGTATGCTGTTTAAATGATGCATGCATCTAAGAAGCCAAACGCTCTGCACCAAAGCTGCTCTCCAATCCTTAAGACTGGAGCATGGCTTGGCCGGCTTCTGGCCTCTTAGGACGCATGCAGCATTTAAACACCATACCTCCAAAGTGACCCGAAGCAGCTTTATTTGGCCTGTCTGTTTGGGCTTTTAGTTTTAGCTCTGGTGCCACAACAATCCCACAGCATTGAGCCATGGCAGTTAAAGTGATATCAAACTGCATTACTTCTGCAGTACAGATGTACTCCTACCTGCGCAGACTAGCTTCCTTTCTGGGAACATCTCTTCTTATATAACCCCAAGCTTTTAACCATGGCCTTCCATAACTCCACTCTGGTATTTGCAATTCAAGTCGCACTCAAGGTAGTCTATAATCATGCTTGCACTGTTGAACCTGAATGGAAGCAAAGTTGCCTGGATATCTGCTTACAGGGGAGACTCCTCTGAAGAGCTGACCGAGGTCAGGAGGAAGCATCCTTGTTGTTGTTGCAACACGAAAACAGAGTACCAAAGGGGTGGCTGACACTAACAGGGCAAGAAAAAAAGAAAAAAAAAGAAAAAAAAGATTGAGGTGGAAGGATGCAAAAGAGCTGATCGCAGGTCCTCTGAGTGAATCCATCTGCCGCATATACTCAACTATACATCGATCTCATGTTCAAGTTGAGGGCAGGTTTTGGGGCTGTAATTATGGATTTTGATATGACCCATGGATAAGTCAAGGGTAAAACTTAGGGGCATGTAATGAAGGATGCAAAGGATGAAGCAAAAGGAAACAATGCCAAAGGGCTTAAAAGAGAGAGCTTTCTAGCTGTCAATGCTTCCAGCGCAAATGCATAATATATAATGACTTAAAATACAGTACTTACATTGACCCATGGATAAGTCAACTCAGGTTTTTTGGGATGTCAATTTTTTAACCCCAAATTTCTAGACTTATACATAAGTATATACAGTACATTCTCACTCCTTGGAGCGTTTGGGCTGCGTGTGTTGCTTTTCACTCTCAGCCCAAGATGGAAGGGGATTATGTTATGGCTCATAGCAGTAGGTCAGGGAATGGTCTTCTATTTAAAAACAAGAATGGGTGGGTGCGAAACATCTGGATGATGTCTTCTCTGGTGGGATGAAAGAACCGAAGCGTCGGATCATGTGTGGGTGGGCGATACTTTTTGTGGCCTTGTGTGAAGAGAGGGATGAGACTTTTGCTTTGACCATTGAGTAACCCACATGCACACTTCATGAGTCAGTGTGCTCATTTTTTATGTGGGGAAGAGGAAATATTTCCGGCTAATGCTCTAAAGCTCATCTCTAGTGGGTTGAGTCCACTTTCTATTTGCCTCCTCTCAACCAGGAATGTACTGGAGTTCTTTGGCTGAGAAATATCAACCAATTTGGGCATGCGAAGGAGGAACCCAAATGGTATGGCTTGGTTTCTCTCCGTGGAAAGGACTGCGATGGACTATGTGGGTATATTAAGGATGACGAAAAGTAGCTGGATGAAATGTTGCAGCTCATCTCTGAGGAAAAGAAATCTATGTGGAAGCCTTGTTAGTTGGTTGCACCAAAGAGACTTGTGACATAGTTTTTTGTGGGTTATTCAGCGCTTTGTGGCCATGTTCTAGAAGAGTTTGTTTCTGATATTTCGCCAGCATCTGTGGCTGGCATCTTCAGAGAATGTGTGACTGTCTCTGAATGTTCTCTGAAGATGCCAGCCACAGATGCTGGCGAAACATCAGAAACAAACTCTTCTAGAACATGGCTACATGGCCCTGAAAAACCCACAAAAACCTATGGATGCCAGCCATGAAAGCCTTTGACTTCACAGACTTGTGACACATCGGGGACCAACTAGAGAACACATTATGTATCTTATAAAGTGTGCTCCAGCCCATAAAAGCTCGACCTCTTGTGAGATGAATTGACCTGGCCTCTTAAGATGTGCTCAAGTTTTTGTTTTGTATTATTTCTTACTTTTGAAATGACAAGGTGCAGATGTTAACAGGTGAAGCGCTTGGGCTGCACTCAACGGAAGCTGGACTCAGAGACTGGAATCGTGTTGGTGACTTGTGTGCGTATACTGGACACTTTGGGCAGATGTGGAACAGTTGTATTTGATTCAAGGTTGCAGATGTGGAGCTGCACATGCATGGTTGTGCATGGTTCTGCACAGCTCACAGATGGTCATGCACATTACAGACAATTGCATACGCAGGTGCATAATTCATTGTGCACTATTGCAGTTCACTCGTGAGGTGGCATTGCACAACTACTGCATACAATTCCATGAGTGTAAGATGGTGCTCCATCTCCTCGGTTTAGTTTCTCATTCAGAGAGTGCTGCATGTTAAGTCTAGAGAGTATTTAGAGGCAGATCTTTCTTGCCTAGCATGGATGCAAGTAGCTGGATGCAGTGTGGCTCATCTCTCCTGATGTCATGTCAGTGGGGAACCCTCTTACGAGGAGAGTTTTAATGGAGAGTGTTAGGAAATTGGTCCTTCTGAGAGAAAAGACTCGAAGAACAAGTGCTTAATCCTTGTTTTAGAGTCTGTAATATTGGGGTTGGCAAAAATTGGGGCCTTTGAGGTTGGAGGAAAGAAAGCCGATCGATTACACCAAATGGTTCTTTGCGAGGATGTTGAATTTGGGAGTCTGGAATACGATCTAAACCTAATCAAAATCCCACCAAACAGAGATGCCTTTATGGGGCCAACCCAAATGCCCAATTACACGTTGCAGGCTTTCTAAGTGCCGCTGGCTTCTTCCATCAGGCAAGGTGTTTAAAAACCATACTGGAGCAAGAAAATTGAAGATGTTATTCAGGTGCCTGCATGTTGCTGTTTTTTGTTATCAGTTCGGATGGTAGGGAGGGGTATTATTTACAGGCTGGAACCTCCTCTTCCAAGCCATGTGGTCACTGGGAGATTCTCAAAGTCCAGGAAATTTAACATCCATTTGCAAAACCAAAAAGAAGCTTCTTTGCAATCCAACATGTCTCCATCCTTGGTGAGGCCCAGACCCCTTTTGATCCAAGATACCTGCTATCCTTGTACTTTAAGTGAGGATAAAGTGGGGCGAATGGACTATTCGGATTGTTTCGAGGTGACAAGTGGTTATTTTGCGGATCGTTGGCAAGGTCCTCTGGATGCTGTGCATCTTCACTTGTGTGGAATGAGCATGGTTACTGTGAGGGGAGATCGTGTCTCTTCATCTCGTATTGTCAGCGGAAGCCTTTGAACAAATATATGGGGAGACTTCTTGGCCTGAAGGAACGGGAGAAAGGTCCCATCTGAGTGGTTTTCAAGAACATGTTGTTTGTGTACGTTTTAAAGGGAGTCATTCAAAGAGAGCTTTGCGTATGACTTTCTGGACAGAAGTGGGAACCATTCCTGGGCCTGGGGCGTTCGAAGTTGAGAAGCTGCTTTATAGATAAAGAATAGGCATTTGTATCTCCAACCACCCCCTCCAACTGGCTTCCCACTTTCCCCAGTGCCTTCTCATAGCTCTTCCTGGGGTCACTTGTGTTTTGGTATTTCAGTCTGGTGGGTGGTTCTTTATCCAGCATATTCTGGATAGACAAGCTTCAAAACTGCAGACTCTTCTTGGTTTTTGACTAGTACCCCAACTCAGGCCTTGTGTAGAAGACATTAGCTTAGAATTAAACCATTCTGAACCTAGAGATTTGGTCTAAATTTTGGAATTGAATAACGATTGCAGTCCTCCTGCACAAAAATCCCATTCAATTTCAGCAGTTTAATTTAGGGCAGGAGGAAGAGCCATTGTGCTGCTCTTGTTAAACAGTTGGGAGTCAGAAATCCAAACTACCACAAATCGCTCCGAGTTAAACCAGTAGCTTAAGGCTGACTTCGGCCTGTTACAGACAGCCAAAATAAAGCTGCTTCGAGTCACAGTGGAGGTATGGTGTTTCAATGATGCATGTGCCCTAAAAGTGTCCAGAAGTCGCACCAAAGCCACGCTCCAGCCCTAAGGACTGGAGCATGGCTTTGGTGTGGCTTCTGGACTCTTAGGATCTAGATATTCCTAGGAGAACATATTAATCAAATCCGTGAGTAATCAAATCAGCAAATATGGAAGGATGGGTGTATTTACAGGATATAGTTTTAGGGGCTGCAAGTGATTCTTTTCTTTCACGACTTGTTGGAAATCACTCTTTTGACAGTCGCAAAGTTTGGAAATGGCTTGACCACTTGTATACATGGAAATAAATGTTGGTGAATTCTTTAAAGTGTATTTGAGGTAGTCTTGTTGATGGAGAAAGATGAACCTCTTTGACAGATTGACAGTAAATGTGGAAAATGAGTTTCTTTCCTCCCCTCTCAATTGTATCTCCGCTACCTGCTATTTTAATAGATAGAGATTTGATACAAGGTTCTGGAGAACCAAGTCCATGTAATTCATCTGCTTTAGATCTCCTTTGGCAAGGCCCTTTCAGCCTTAGTGCTCCATCTGTAAAAATGGGAATGATGGCTATCTTTATGAGTACAGAAGAATAAAAGAAGAATTTGGTGTGGTCTAAGCTTCACAGCCTTAACTGGCTTTTTTAAATTTGGATTTAACTATTTGGTTATTAGCCATGAGTCCCTATGTTGGGAGGAAGGCGGGATATAAGAAAATATTATTATTATTATTATTATTAAAACAGGGGAGAGGCTGACAGAGACTGAAAATGAAACAGAAATTGGCAGGTGATGTTCTTTTAAGTACCGTACTTTGCCTAACAAACTCAGGGAAAACCATCTAGGTACCAAATATAATAGAACAAAAAAGTAACCGAAGAACATACGGAGACTAACTACTACTAATATGATGAACTGAAATGACACCAGCCCAAAAATGTCAAGAGAGTAACTATATTTGTATTTATGTCAAGAATGTATATCCCGCAATGGGATTCAGCGTACTGAAAGTAGCAAACCGTGTTTTGCAGAATTAACTTTGCTGCAAAGCACGGTTTGTCACTTTCTGTATATGATTGTATATAATATTTTTGTAGTGTTTGCTATCTGTGGCTACCTACTCTGGGAACACTAGCCCCCTAAAAAGCGTCTTAACACTTCGAATGAGTGCGTGAAGTGGAACCCTTTCATTTAAAATAACACTGTTCTGCATTTTAAACGAAATGTTGTTAAATATAAACTCACACATTTGTAAATCTAGCAAAAGAAGAGTCTAGCAAGCACAGGTTTATGCTTTCTGTTAGAAGTGCCACATGACTCAAATCTGAGTTTGAACTGACAGAATACGTTCCACAACCTTGTGTTGTCTCCCTTTTCTGGTTTTCGCTCCTTTTGTGCTGAATTTCATCACTCTAACAGCAAATATGCCTACATGTAAGATAGCGAAATGGATCTACCTGCATCTCTGTCTACATAAGGAGAGCGTTTTGCCTGGTCTTGGCTTGCAATCCTTAAAGAAGCTAAGTATTTTAAGCTAGCTTTGGAGCTTGGCTTGCTAGGGAAATAACCATCCAGGAGTCCTGGTTGGGATGCAGTGGTCAGTTTTCCTCTTGGTGAGTTCGTTGTTAACCGAAACTATTCCGGTGAACAAGATTAACCAAGTAGGAATGACTGGGAACCAGGCACTTGCACGCTTTCTTGAGAGAGAGGTAGGTATGATTTTGTCTTAGATTTTTAATACAACCAGTCAGTATGCGTGCCATGTAAAAGTTCCAGGTTACTTCAAGTTTTACAGAAAGGACCACAGGTTTCAGGTGTGCAGAGCATCATAGGTTCTCTCTGTAGCACCTCAACTTGAGAAGCTCAGGGAGCAGAGCTGGAAAGATCTTGGAAGGCTGCTCCCAGAGATAGTTTTTGTCTAGATGGACAAATAACCTGATTCTTTAAAGTTGCTTCAGATGTTCGTCCAGGTCTCTGGGTTTGGGAAGTGGTGTTCCGGCTGGTCGCTTTGCAAATTCACTGCGACTGCCCACAAGAGTCTAGACCACTGCTACTCAAAGTGATGGTCCATGGGTTGATGCCAGTCTGAGCCATTGGCTGGCTGGACATAGAAAGTTTTCAGGAAAGAAAGAATTGTGCCCCTTGTACCCAATGAGCACAGACATAGTGCCAATCCTTGGCACATTGAGGGGACAGATCCAACTAGTGGTCTCTCACATCAGTTTGCCTGAGTAGCACTGTTTTAGATGATTGCTAAGTTGGTGTGCCTTCATAGAGACGTCATAGAGCAATTGATCTGGTTAGGATTTTGTACGAAATGTAGTTGGCCCTCCACATTTGCAGCTTTGGCTATTTGCCGTTTTGATTAATATGTCCTCACTAGGAATCTCTAGGTCCTCCAGCGCAACTGAGCCAGAAGTTGACCATAGAGTTGTGCTGGAGTACCTAGAAAAAACCTAAGCATTTGTAGGTCTTCCAGCATGATTCCATGATCAACTTTTGGCAGATGTTGACTATAGAGATGCATTAGAGGACCTGGAGGTTCCTACAGAGGTGTTCTCCCAGGTAAAAAGAATACAATTTTTAACATTCATGGGGGTCTTTCACCCCTAACCCCAGCGAATGTGGAGGGACCACTGTATATACTGTTGGCTCAGTTCATTAACAGAAGCCTATAATTCCAGATAGTTCGGTCATTCTCATGTAAAGGCTGCAATCTTTGTAGGAGAGTAACAGCTATGGAATTCAAACATTAGCAAAGGTATCCATTGAAAGTGCACTTGTCCCTTCATATTTGCTAGGGTTAGGGGCACAAGACCCCCGGGGATATGGAAAAGCTGCAGATAACAAAAACACTATGGCCTGTTACAGACTGCCAAAATAAAGCTGCTTCTGGTCTCTTTGGAGGTATGCTGTTTAAATGATGCATGCATCCTAAGAATCCGGAAGCTGCACCAAAGCTTCTCTCCAGTGCTTAGGAATGGAGTGTGGCTTTGGCGCAACCTCCAGACTCTTAGGACCCATGCATCATTTAAATAGCATACCTCCAAAGAGACCCAAAGCAGCTTTATTTTGGCAGTCTGTAGCAGGCCTATGTTTCTACCTGAGAAGACACCTCTCTAGGAATCTCTAATTCCTCCAGCACAACTCTATGGTCAACGTCCGACAGACACTGACCATCGAACTGTGCTGGAGGAGCTAGTAGAGTGTTCTCTCTAGGAATCGCTAGGTCTTTCAGTGCAACTTTTCATTAAAGCTGACCATAAAGTTGCAGTGGAGGCCCTAGATATTCCTAGAGAGAACATGTTCATCAAATCCGTGAATAATCAAATCTGGAAATATCAAAACTGCAAATATGGAGGGAACTCTTGAGATATGCTAGGAAGATTACCATGGACTGTGATAAGAGACACTAATGATGCAAATCGTTCATATTCATAGAAGAAACTAGTTATGTTTTTGCCATTTATAACCACCCATGCAAAATATGTACTTTTTTTGCAAATGTGGCTTGCAGATGTGCTGCTTGTACGCCGTTTGATCAGAAGCAAAACTTCCTCAAACTGGATTTTTCGGCAAGGTTTTGTTCCGCCCTGGAGTGGCTTGCGACCAACCGGCTGGTAAATGACGCATGCGGGAAATGATTGGTCTGTGACCTTTTGAAACATTGGTGGATGCCCCTTCAGACAAAGTGCCTAGTGTTCGTGGAGCAGGACTGGTGTCTTGGCATCCTGGAGCCCTTTCAAGCCTTATCTGTGTTGCTATTGAGAGCTTCAGACGCGGATTTCTTTAATTTATAGTTGCTGCACTTCATCTTCTGTTGCCTTTCTGAATTAATATAGCTAAAGATACTTGTGTGGTAGTTTGTGCCTGGTGGAAGAAGTCACCACTGAAAGTTGAACGCCAGATTGATCTTTCAATGTAATTTCAGCAATGATGTGGTCTAACAACATCTGTCTCTAGCTTTGGGCAACATGGGATACATTTTAGGGCTGTGTTTAAACACTGAAGCAGGGATAGACAACCTGGTGCCCTCCAGTATATAGGGAGATCTTGTAGCACCATTGAGACTAACTGAAAGAAAGAAATTGGCAGCATGAGCTTTCCTAGACTTCAATCTGCTTCCTCAGATGCTTGCTCTACTTACTCAGATATTTACTCAGAAGCATCTGCGGAAGTAGACTGAAGTCTAGGAAAGCTCATGCTGCCAACTTCTTTCTTTCAGTTGTTCTCAAAGGTGCTACAAAATCTCTCTACATACTGATGCTACAGACTAACATGGCTATGTCTTTGAATGGTGCCCTCCAGATGTTTTGGATTCCGGCTCCTATAAATCCTAGCCAGAATGGCCAGTGCTCAGGGCTTCAAGGAGCTATCATCTGAAACGTTTGGAAGATAGCAGGTTGCCTACCCGTTAGCTAAGCAAAAGCTGTTCTTAAAGCCTCCTTTTCCTATATTAAAACCACATTTTAACGTTGGGTGTTTTCAAACAAATGATGGTTAATATTAAACATAGTTTGCCCACTTGTGCTATGTTTAACTAAAGCTTCTGAATTCTTCCTTATGGTTGTTCTAAACTATGGAGGAAGTACCTGAGCCTGGGGTTTCTTCTGTCTGGTTTTCTTCTTCCGTCTGTTGTCTGAATCAGGCCATGATGTTTGTAAGCCTTTAAGGCGCCTCATTGGAATCTGTCAATGGTTATTCTGACATCCTTACAACAAAGCATGGCTCTTCTCTTTTTCTCACTCACCTCTGTATAGTAAGCTTGCAGGAGTTAGAGAAGACAGAATGAGATGTTGGGTAGGATAGAGCAGCCCTCACTGGTGTTTTGTATTTCTCCAGAAGCAAAATGGACTCTTAGTACATGGTCACTTAATTTGATGCCTCAGCCACCACTTATGCGCAAGCTAGATGTTGGCTTCCTAAAACCCAACACTTGATTTTGTTGATGCATCTTTCTTAGTGATGCCTCAGTATCTTTCTCCTCCTGCGGCCATCTCCCCAAAATGCTATCTAAGCCTGTTGCAGGGAGAGCGATGTTTTGTGCACCTTACTTTGGTGAGGCTGGTGTTTCTCCTATCATTTCAAATAATCATTACCAATTAGACTCCTGCACTTCATAATTTATGGGGCATCGGCAAGCAGGAAGCGTCTCTCCTTTTTGTTTCTGTTTTAAATCCCATCCATTTTTAATAGGTTTGGCCTCCGTAGTTGGGTTGGGTTTCTCCACATCGAATGTGCGCAACTCTGCACTGATCTACACATAGATGGGGTGGACATCGTTAGTAAAACCAGACTGTCCTATACAGGAGATAAAAGTAGCACCTTTGAGACTCACTGAAATAAAGAAGTTGGCAGCATGCGCTTTCGTAGACTTCAGTCTACTTCCTCAGTCTAAATGCATCTGAGGAAGTGAACGGAAGTCTAGGAAAGCCCATGCTGCCAACTTCTTTCTTTCAGTGAGTCTCAAAGGTGCCACAAGATCTCTTTGCAGTAGATAAAATAGAGATTCTGAAACACAGGTCTCACTTTTACTGCGTTCTGGTAGTATTGCTTGTTTTATCCTCTGTATATGTGTCAAAGCGCCACCTCCTCATTTTAGAAGTGCTTGTTGTAACTGCTCCAAAAATCCGTCTCAGGCATGTCTGCGGTTTTAGATGTTGATAGTTTTTATTATGAACACAGCGGACTTTGCCAGTGACAGAGTCTTGACTGTAAACGGGTTCCCTGTGCTATTTCTAGGCGAATCCTTAATTTCTTCAGCCGTGACTTTCTCTCTGTATATCAGAGAGAACTGTAGCTTCAAAGTGAAGGATGGCATCATTTGGCTTCAGATAGGCCCAGTGTTGGCACTTATGGCAACCCAAAGGTGACCTTATCCTAGGGTTTTCTGGGCAAAATTTAGCATTGACTTCCTCTGGGACTAAGGCCCAGTACAGACAGGCCAAAATAAAGCCTCTTCGGGTCACTTTGGAGTTATGCTGTTTAAATGATGCATGCGTCCTAAGAGGCCGGAAGCTATGCCAAAGCCATGCTCCAGCCCTAAGGACTGGAGCGTAGCTTTTGGTGTACTGTATAATCTTTATTAATTTTCAATACATAACACTTAGTAAATACAAAGATTTAATCCATATATTTATATCCCGCTGTTCTTCATTTTCTTTACTCCAGCGTAGCTTTGATGCAGCTTCTCACCTCTTAAGATGTGTGTGTCATTTGAAGAACACACCTCCAAAGTGACCGGAAGCAGCTTTATTTTGGCCTGTCTGTACAGGCCGTAAGCGATCATGATTTATCCAGAGTCACTGCATTTCCATGCTGACTGGGGATTCAAATCCTAGTTTCCTGAGTCCTAGTTCAGTTATAAAACTCTGGCTCTTAACGTTATCTTGCTTAAATACAACAGACGGAGCAATAAGGAAACCATGCCCTGGGAGCTAGGTATGTTTCGCCTGGTAAAGAGGTGATATGATAGCCCTGTTTCACTATTTGAAGGGGTGTCATGTTGAGGATGGAGCAAGCTTGTTTTCTGCTGCTCTAGAACATGGAACATTGGATGGAAGCTACAGGAAAAGAGATTCCACCTAAACATTAAGAGGAGCTTCCTGAAAGTAAGAGCTGTTTGACAGTGGAAGACATTCCCTCAAAGAGTGGTGGAGTCTCCTTCTTTGGAGGTCTTTATATAGAAGCTAGATGGCCATCTTTCTGGGGTGCTTTGATTTTGAGTTCCTGCATGGCAGAAAGGGGTTGGACTGGATGGCTCTAGTGGTCTTTTCCAACTCTATGATTCTGTTCTAAGTTGTGTTGAAAATGATTAATGTGCTGCAGTTGCATGAAAAGTTCACCGGTTAAAAAAGCCTCAGTGCTATAGACTGTACAGTTGGCTCTTCTTATACACAGATTTTTTATACACAGATTCAAGCATCCACAGTTTGCAAATGTTCCAAAAAAGTATAAATTTCAAATATCAAGCCTTGATTTTTCCATTTTTATAAGGGACACCATTTTGCTATGCCATTATATTTAATGGAACTTGAGCATCCACGGATTTTGTTATCCACGGGGGATCTGGGAACCAAACCCCAGCGTATAACAAGGGTCCGCTGCAGTACAGAAGGGAGTGCTTACTTACTACTCTTTGTTTTTCCTGCAGCTTCCAATCAAAGCCAGCCAACAGAATACTCACACCAAAGTCAGCACCGAACATAACAAGGAATGTCTCATCAACATTTCCAAGTACAAGTTTTCCCTGGTCATCAGCGGCCTCACCAATATCTTGAAAAATGTTAACAACATGGTAAGTCCGTATGTTCCCTTGCTGGGATGTGGGATTGATGAAGGAATACTTTAAGGCTGTGGCGGTTAAAATAGGTTAGCTTCTTCAACGTCCGGTGACTGGTTGGATGTCAGCGGTTCCGTTGAATCCACTAATAATGTATTTGATGCTGCTCCTCTTATTTTGATATAGCGAGCTTTCTTAAGACAAGGTCAAAGCACATTAATCCTATCATGTGTGTAACCAGCATAAAATGACATTGTTCATTATTTCTATGAAGTGGAAGGCAAATGATGGTGTGCATTAAAGAGCAGAAGTGAACATGATGGGGTCAGAGTAACAGCATCTCTGGTGCTTCTCATACTTAATCCTAAAACCAGTGGGAGTCCATCAGATCTACCATTATGTTGCTATTTAGGGCAGCACCTTTTAAGAAAAGGTACAGTGGACCCTTCCTTTATGTGAGGATCCATTCCGGATTGCCCCCCGTAAGGGAAATGCCTCATATGCTCAAGCTCTATTTAAAACGATGGGGCTCGTGTGCGCCATGGACATGCACACCATTCCCTCTTTTGGTGCACGGCTTCAGTGTAAGCTGAAAGCTGCGTATGGCATGGGTGCGCTATACTTGTCATTCATTTTTTTCTTCCTCTTCCCAGGTCTCTCTCCACTTTGAGGATTAGGATTAGGAATTTCATTTTCAAATGTAAATAGGGAGAGTTCATAGTACTCATGCTAGAGAATTGGTAGTTGATCAGGTTTATCTCTCTGCTGTTATGGGCTCAGATGTTTTTTGGCACCCAAAATGTGTGTCCTGTCTCTAAAGTAACCTAAATTAGGTGTTAGAAATAATGTCTTTATGATGTGAGGTTTATGTAGGGTTCTTCTACCGGATAATTAGTTGGCAAAAAATGAGATTAGGAAATGTTCAGGAGCTGGAAAGAAAGCAGAATCCAGGACACATATTGAGTACAAAAGATCTAACCGCAAAGTTTTATTCAAACTCCCCTTTGTTTCCTAGGCCTTCCACAATTGCTTTATTCGTTGCGAGGATCAAATTCAGGTAGACATTTCTGAAAAGCCAAAAGTTAGCCATTTTTACATTAAGAATCCAAAACTTTAGCTGTCATCTCAGTTCTAATATGGTTCATAAAGCAGATGTTTCATTGTGTTAGATGGACGGCAAGATGGCTCTCTTAAATAAGACGTATTTTTTCTCCTTCTAGAGGATATTTGGAGAAGCTGCCGAAAAGAACTTGTATCTCTCTCAGCTGATTATTTTGGACACGCTGGAAAAATGTCTCGCTGGGGTGAGTACCTTTTTGGATCAATGAATTGCACATGGACTCTTGGAGCTCTTGGCGAATTGCACACGGACAACCTTCTTCTCTACCGATTGTGATGGTGTGTACATTTTTGTAGCTTGGAAATAGCAGGACCTAGTGTGTTTCATGATAACAGTAATAAAAATACTTCCATGCTGTGGTTGGAAAACATCTACCAGAATGCCACAACCTGCTTTGTATATCAACAGCTGATCTTTTAACACAGTTTATTTGACACAAATGAGTACCCAGCATCTGTCAGCAAGTGGTCCAAGAGCATTTCTCAGGACTGCAAGGCAGCCATTTGCACATTGGAGAGCTATGCTCTATAGTTGATTCCTAATGCCTTTTACCTCCTCAGTAGAAGCAATGCAACTTCTTTATGATTATTTCCTGTGTGTGTGTTTTTTTTTAAAAAAGGAAAGTCTGTCCTTCAGGAAAAGAAACTCATGTTACACCTGGAAAGCAAACTTGCAGATTTAGCTTTGTACCTAATCCAAATAACATATCATAAATTGGTGCGTCTGGAAATGTGAAACAGGCTTGCACATCGACATGGGGCAAAAAAAAGCAAAATTTTATGTCCTTTGCTTGTAATACAGACCAGACCTATAGGTTTAAGAAATTTTCAGCTAATGTTTAAAGTCTTAATTTCTTAAGTCTGCTGGGGATTTCCACTGACATTGTGAGTTTGTTCCAATTTGGAACAGGTCTGTGCAAAGATAATGAACCTTTCTCTTCTCCAAAGATGAATTCTGCAGGTGCTTCCTAGTTTATGTTAGTTAACTTTGTCTAAACTTCCAGTGGGAATGTAGTCCTGAGGTTTCCAGGAGGGAAGAATGTTCTTATTTCCACTTAACTCTCATCTTGGAGTCTGTCTGCTTTTTATCCTTTTTTACTACCTTGGGAATGCGGTTAGTGGTTCAGATCCTTCTGCGAAGCCGTATAGCTCCAAAGCCAAAACCCAAGCCTTGGTGAAATCTAAGAGTCTGTGTTTATTCCTGAGGGTTTCTTTAACACAGTTTTAAGCTGAGCGTAATGAGATCATCTATAAGTTGCTTGCGTTTCTCCATACCGGTTTTGAAAGATGGCTTTCCAAGCTGCTGCAGACGGAATAGTTCCCAGTTTGTCATTTGACACCTGTATAAACATACTTATAGGCAATCTGTAAAGCCAGTCACAACACTCTCGGCCTGTTCCTAGCCTTCTCTGAACATGGATTTAACTGCCCTGCCTCAGTGCTAGAGAACCCTGGGAACTGTTGTTTATTGTGGCACCAGAGCTCTCCGAGCGAGAAGGCTAAACGTCTCACAAAACTACAGTTCCCAGGATCCTCTGGCACTGGGCCAGGATGGTTAAAGCAGTCTCAAAGTGGATTATTTCTGCAGTGTGTTTTGGACCAAAGTCAGCGCAAATTGGATGGACAAAAATAAATCCAGAATGAAATGATTTCAGTACCAGGAAAGTTATTTAAGTTTCATAAAACGTAGCAGTGTTAAAAATTGCTGGATGCAAAAAAAGAGGGAGAGAAAGAGACGTTTTGATTTGGTACCCGAATCATACTGATAAGGCAGTTGATACGCAGCCCCAAGGAAGCTTTTGGAGGGTTTTTTGGGCTCTGTGGCCATGTTCCAGAAGAGTTTATGCCTGACATTTCGCCAGCATCTGTGGCTGGCGTCTTCAGAAGATGGCAGCCACAGATGCTGGCGAAACGTCAGGCATAAACTCTTCTAGAACATGGCCGCAGAGCCCAAAAAACCCACAAAAAAAACTATGGATGCCGACCATGAAAGCCTTCCGCCTCAGGGAAGGTTTCCTATGTTTGTGGAACTGTGACTGAAACAGCCCTTTCTTTGTATACCAACTCCTTAATATCTGGCACATGGAATGGAGGTCTCCATTTGCTTGGCCAGAGCCTCCCCGACAGTCTTCGTTACATAACTGAGTAGGGCCAGAAAGTGGGCAGATTATAAGTCTGTCTGTAAAACCCAGGAAAGTGAAAGCATAGAGGCTGGAAAGCATACAGTCATAGGAGCTTCGGAATCGCACATTGTTGTAATCTTTGTGTCAAGGGAATGGGAGAGTCAGAGATCCTGATTCAGAGGAGGGCAGACAAGCAAATGTGGGGGAGCCTACCATAGAGCTCTAAGGTTTGCCTGCCAGCCAGCTGCCAAGATGACTAGAGGTGGCATGGCTTGGAGGCTTTCCTTCCACCTTCTGTCCAGTGGTTCAGACAGGAGGTGACCAAAGTCTGGTTTTGGACCGTGACCTGGAGATTTTCCACCCAATTCTTGAGGTGTGGGTAGGCCCTTGAGAAGGATGGTGATCCTTCATGTAGCGTTCACATGTCTAAAATAGAAAGACACCAAGTTGCTCTTACAGTGGAATGCTGCACTACAAGATGGTAAAAGCAAACCCTTCTTCCAATGGTTCCTGAAGGCTCAGTGTAAATACCTCCTCTGGGTCACAGCGCTGGATAGCGCTTACAGATGCATGGTACCTTTCCACAAGCTGGCTGCGTGTAGTGGACTAGTTCAAGCACACGTCCTTTGCGTCTGAACAATACTTCATAACTTTATGAGCGTAAAGAAGAAGGTGCTTGTGGTGAGGAGTACAAAGTAGATTTCCAGCAGTTTGGAGTTTTATTCTCCAGCCACCTCTTGTCATCATGGCAATGGTCATAGTAAAGGGGGGATGAAGTCTAAAACGTTGGGCTTTTTCCTACTGGTTTATGAACATTAGGGGGACCCATCACTCTGAGATGTCTTCAGGGTAGTCACATATAAATTGTATTCTTTTAGCAACCGAAAGACACCATGAGGCTTGATGAGACGATGCTGGTCAAACAGTTGCTGCCGGAGATCTGCCATTTTATCCACACTTACCGGGAAGGGAATCAACATGCTGCCGAGCTCCGCAGTTCTGCCTCTGGAGTCCTTTTTTCTCTCAGCTGCAACAACTTCAATGCAGTCTTCAGCCGTATCTCCACCAGGTGAGATACTCCTCACAGGTTAGTTAAATCCTGTTGCCCTTGGCCAACATAGATCACGAGGTAAACGTTGATTCAGATTGTGATAGTTGAAATTACACAGGGGTTAACTGTGGCTGTGAAAGAGTCCAGACTTTTTGGACCTATTTGGAGGTTGTTGGGTCATCTGTGAATTCAGGCTAACATTCATGATAGCCATGGGCTTCCTATGAGGAAGTTTGGAGTATAAAGAAGTGAAAAAACCCATAACAATTTCTCAGTGGTGTTTAGGTTTCTGGTTTTCTGGTCTTGGATGTAGGGACTTGGGAGTGGGATGGATGGATGGAAATCATAAGGAGCAATGGTTTCAAATGTTTTCACTGAAATAACTAATATGGCTATAATAAAGCTGCTTTGAGTCACATTGGAGAAATGCTGTTTAAACAATGCATGTGTCCTAAGAGGCCAGAAGCCATGCCAAAGCCACACTCCAGTCCTAAGGACTGGAGCGCAGCTTTGGCACAGCTTCTGGCCTCTTAAGATGTGTGTGTCATTTAAAAAGCATCCCTCCGAAGTGACCCAAAGCAGCTTTATTTTGGCCTGTCTGTACGGGCCCATGGTTGCTTTAACTGTATACATGTGACAGACAGATCTTAAAGCGCTGGGCTGAATGCCTTTATATTAATAAAACCACCATCACTTTGTAGTGATTTAATACTACATTGTGGGCACAAATTTTATTGTCCATTTTGAGAGGGCTATTTTAATGTTCCAGATTGCAGGAATTGACAGTGTGCTCTGAAGACAATGCAGACGTTCACGACATCGAACTCTTGCAGTACATCAGCGTGGACTGTGCTAAATTGAAGCGCATATTGCAAGGTAAGCAGAAAGGCTTTTGAGTGCTTTGGGTTGGAACTGCAATGCTAAATGCACTCATTTAGAGGCAAATCCTACTGAAACTGGTGCTTCTTAGTTCTAAGGCCTTACTTAGAGTTACTAACCTTGAACGCTTCTAGTGCTTGTCTGGGATTAAGTGAGATGTCCAGACAGGTAGGTGATACACCCAACAGCATTTTTTTGTAATTCTTCCAAGTGTTTCACATATGTTATCCTGGTAACATCCAAGGTAGCCATGGCATGGGAAATATGACATGGGATATAAAATGATTCCTTAAAAAACCAAGCTGGAGTCAGAGAGAGGCCTGATCCTGGTGTGGTGGGGTAGCACATTATAAACACCAAGGTCCACATGCTCCTACGTGTTTACTGTATTTGATGTGATCTGTCATCACAGATATTGCAGGTGGTGCCCAGGCTTTTCCCACTGTTGGTGCCTTGATAATGAAGTACACTCATCCCTCCATATTTGCAGATTTGATTATTCATGGATTTGATTTCCATATGTTCTCTCTAGGATTATCTAGGTCCTGCAGTGCAACTTTGTGGTCAACTTTAACCATAGAGAAAGATCTAGAGATTCCTCGAGAGAGTACTCTACTACAGTGATGGTGAACCTTTTAGAGGCTGAGTTCCCAAATTGCAACCCAAAACCCACGTATTTATTGCAAAGTGCCGTGTCCCTCTGGCTTTCCAGTAACAAACTCTATGCTGGGGTGATGGCACATGTGCCCACAGAGAGGGCTCTCAGTGCCATCTCTGGCACGCCTGCCATAGGTTCGCCATCACTGCTCTGCTAGGCCTTTGTAGCTCCTCCAGTACAGTTCTACGGTCAGTGTCTGTTGGACGTTGACTACAGAGTTGGACCTAGAGATTCCTAAAGAGGTGTACTCTCAAGTAAAAACCATGGTGTTTTTGTTATTTGTGGTGTATCCATATTCATGGAGTTTTTGTGCCCCTAACCCTAGCGTATATGGAGGGACAAGTGTACTCTTTCCTGGTATGGTGCCGCTTACATTGTTAAGACATTCCAGTTTTCCCTGGGCATTTTGAATGGGAATGCTTATTACTGATGGTCACATTCTTTGTTTGCTCTAGGTTTTGCAGTTTCGTGTTTTCAGCTGTTTTATTTTTCTGCTACCTTTGTAAGCTTCCTTGAGAGCAATTTCCAAGGGCGAGGTGTAAATCCTAGAAGTTAACCAAACACTCCCCCATCACACTGCCTTCTCAGTTAACACTTCTTCACCTACAACTCTTGTTTGCCCTGCAGGGAAAAAACTTAAAAGTGCATATATGAATCCTGTATAATTGCCTCTGCTGGATACATGGCAGCTTTGGAAGTGTGACTTGTAGTTCGGGAAATGGCACAAAGCAAAACAGCAGAGCCATCTCTTTGCTCATGTCCCAAACTGTATCTCTTCTCTTTACTCTCCCCAAGCCACCATTAATAAAAACTCAGTGGCTTTCCTGTATCATGGCTAGCTTGACCCCAGTTCTGTTTTATAAGGTAAATAAGGTGGTACTTCCAAATCCCTCCAATGGACTTAAACAAGCCGAAGCCCCAGTACTTTTTTTGTCAGCTGTTGAGCAAAGCTTTAGGAAGTTTCTCCTCCAGCGTGTCATCTTTCCTGAGATTGCCGGCAGCTTCATCCTCTGCTGTTTCTTCCTTCTTCCTTTTGTCATGTCTTCAGTTTCATCACTGGCTCTCCCCAACATGCTTTGTTTCCTTAACATTTTCCTCCCTTCTTTGGACAACAGTTGGAGGTACTGAGCCAAATATAAAATATAAATCACCTTGCAGGAGCTGCTGTTTGTTGGGTCAGTGGGCGATGGCTTGCGGTTTTATGCAGTTGGGGTTGTGATCCTATTCGTTGTTGCTGTTGTTTCAGAGACGGCCTTTAAATTCAAAGCCCTCAAGAAAGTAGCGCAACTGGCAGTTATCAACAGTCTTGAAAAGGCAAGTTTTTTCTTTGCTTGTACTTTCTTGGGCTCATGTGCCTTTTTTGGTTAATACTGAAGAATAGAACCATTGCTTCCCCCGCAAAAAAGGAATAAAGTGTGGCCATGTAAGAATATATGAGAGAAAAACTGGGGTTTTGGTAAGGGTGAGACTAAAGGCCTATCCAGTTTAGCACTCTAATTCCACACAGTGTTCACCATATATCTCTTGAGAAGTCCAAAAGCTGGATATAAAGGCAGTTTCCCTTTCCCCATCGACTGGTATTTGGAACCATAGTGCCTCTAATAGTGGAGTTATATCATAACTAGTGGCCTTATTCTCCATGAACGTCTCTGATCCCCCTTTAAAAGCTATCTAAATAAGCAACAGCCTATGAAAGCAAATCGCACAGTTTGCTTATGGGGGTGCATCTACACTGTAGAAAATAATGCAGTTTGGATACCACTTTAGGTGCTGTAGCTCCATCCGAATCCTGGGATTTTCAGTTATACAAGGTCTTTAACTTTCGCTGCCAGAGGACTGGAGCATCACAAAACTACAAATCCCAGGATTCTGTTGAATCACTAGATGTATCTCATCACTAGATATATCACCGCTTTACAAATGCATTCTCTGTACTAAATGTTTCCTTTTGACGTCTGTTTTGATGTAGGCGTTTTGGAACTGGGTGGAAAACTATCCAGAGGAATTTACAAAGCTGTACCAGACGCCACAGACTGATCTGTCAGGTAAGGCAACACCAATAGTTGGATTGCCTAATCTATGCACCTGAATTGATTTTTGCAGGTAACATCTTCCTTCAGTTACCCCTTATTTCAGAGTTCACACACTTTGCAGCACCTTAAAAATATTTTATTCCACATAAGGATGCAATAGGTACCTTTTTACGTTTCATTCCTTGGCCCTAGTATGCTTAGCATTATCTACCAGCTGAGGTTGTACTCCACGCCTTTTGTGAAGTGGGTTGTTTGCAGTAGATTTTGTCAAAACGTCATTGTATTTAAGGGATTGCAAGACTTTTTAAAAAATGGTTTCAGTTGCTCTTTCTTGGGCAAAACCAACTTCTCTATTACATCTGATACTGACAAAAAGATGATCCTCTTTCCCAATGAGTATTAGAGGGCTGTAGGAAAGAGGACTTGCATTTCCATGTAAAGTCAGGGTGTTATGCCTTCCAGGAGTTGTTGCTGTGGTATCAAACATTGATACTGTGCTAAAAATGGGAGGGATTTTGGCTTTTGCAACTTGGCCACACTTGGAGCTAAGTGTATGCTGTTTTTTTGGTTTTGTTTTGTTTTGTTTTGCATTGATTAATTGATTTGGTCTCATCTCTTCATTGCAGACTGTGCAGAGAAGCTCTTTGATTTGGTGGACGGGTTTGCAGAAAGCACGAAACGCAAAGCAGCTGTTTGGCCGCTGCAAATTATACTCCTTGTCTTGTGTCCGGTCATCATCCAAGACATTGCCAAAGATGTGGTGGATGAAAACAAAATGAACAAGGTAAAGAAAACTGAAAATGACTTCCACGGCCACAATTTTACAACTGTATGGCATCTAGGGCTTTAAGGATTATTTTGTTCTAGTACTGCAAAAGGTAGTTCTGAGGCTCTGCCATGATTATGACATAAAGCACACTGCATCCCAGAGATAATGATTATGTTCTCCAGCTGAATGGTGACGGATGTGAAAATTGCATCCAGGTACCTGAGGCTGGGGCTATAACGTCTTGATGTATTATTGAATCCCGCAGAAGCTATTTCTGGACAACCTCAGGAAGGCACTTGCAGGCCATAGCGGGAGTAGACAGCTCACCGAAAGTGCAGCCATTGCTTGCGTGAAGTTGTGCAAAGCATCGACCTATATCAGCTGGGAAGACAACTCTGTCATTTTCCTTCTAGTGCAGTCGATGGTGGTCGATCTCAAGGTAGGAAAAAGAAATTAAAAAACTGTGTGCATTGTGTACACATGCTTCTGTTTGTACTTCACGTACAGTGTACTGAAATACGTAATAGTTCAGTTTCGACAGCATGCCAGGGCCAGGAAGGCATCAGGTATGACTTGGTGGGATGACAACAACTAGTTAAGACCTGTTGTATCACTATGAGAGGCTGGAGTACTTGGAAACCGAAGTGAGCTTGAACCTATGGGCAGAAAATGAGAGTAGTGAATTGGTATTGAACTCCTACTCTCCTGTTATTATTGACTTGGAAGCTCAGACCAGACTTTATGCTATAAATTAGGGATAGCGCAAACGAATGGCTGAATTTGTCAGCGGCCTTTTTTTATTATTCTGAAGTTTTGTCCTATTCCCGCATCGGTTTGCAGTGTTCTTTTTCAAATTCTGCATAAATGTTTATGTGCATCTCCCACGGTATGCATTTTTGTATAAGCTGTTAATCATCTTACACAGTTCTTTGAAAGTTTATGACTAGTACCAGATCTTCCATCGTACTGTATCCCACTATATTCTCATCCCACCCTTTACTTTTATAATACTTGCGTAGTCATTCTTAAATAGCTGTGGCTTAATACAATACTCCCATCAATGCATCTGAAGGATTGAAGTCCATAAAAGCTCATGTCAACATAAATCAGTCAGTCTCAAAGATACTGGTAACACATTCCTCAAACATGGTAACACATTCCTCAAACCCTGGTCTTATCCTTTGAAAAGCAACAGCCGCTAATAGCTTCATCAGCATATATAGCAGTGGTTCCCAACCTGTGGGTCGGGACCCCTTTGGGGGTCGAATGACCCTTTCACAGGGGTCGCCTAAGACCATCAGAAAACACATATTTGCATGTAGCAATGAAAATCATTGTATGATTGGGGGTCACCACAACATGAGGAACTGTATTAAAGGGTCGCGGCATTAGAAAGGTTGAGAACCACTGATATATAGGAAATTGAATTCTTTTCCATGATACTTTTCTTAGGGCTGCATGGCGGTAAGGCGGATTGACTGAAATAACCAGGACCCATGTTTGCTCTTTTATAGAACCTGCTCTTCAACCCTAGCAAGCCTTTCTTGAGGAGCAACCAGAATGCCGACATTGACCTCATGATCGACTGCTTAGTGTCCTGCTTTCGCATCAACCCAAAAAACAACCAGCACTTTAAGGTGAGGCCGTGGGTCTGTAGGCATCTGCTTTTTGTTCTGAAGCTATTTTTGAGACACTGGGTATGGGCAAGGCAGCAGCGGTTGGGGGTTCATGAATAATAGAGATTCATTTCTGAGCAATTACCATTTTGAGTGTTTTCTAGAAATCTATTTTTGGGCAGCTTGCTTTCAAGATGCCTTTCCTGCTGCTTTTTAGTGACCTTTATCGGTTGCACTAACTGAAGAAGCTCTAGTTTTTTTGTGTAGTGTGAGCTTTCATTGACTTGGTCTATGTCCCCTGATACATGTGGTGTTGTGCACTCTGTGCATCTGGGGAAGTAGACCAAGTCTTTGGATGTTCATGCCACAATGTCTTTCGCTTAGTTAGTCTCAAAGGTGCTACAAGATCCCTTTGAATACTGATATTCTAGACTGAATAGTATTTTTGTGTTTGCTTTGACCCTTGTCCACCAGGAGCCTATCTCTTGCTTAAAGGAAAGTATTACAGATGTGTAATCACATCATTCATGGAGAAAGGCCCTTTTGCAAGCTTTGTTGACTTTGATAGAGAGTCAGTGTGATGTAGCAGTTTTGAATGTTGTACTAGGACTCCAGGAGATCAGGTTTCGATTCCCAACTCAGCCATGGAAACCCATTGGGGGACTCTTGGGCAAGTCGCACCAAGAGGAAGGCAGTAGCAAACCTTATCCGAACAAATCTTGCCAAGAAGACTTATGATAGGGTGTCCATAAAGTGGAATAAATTGCCTGAAGGCCCATAGTAACATCAAGCTGACTTTGGTGGTCCTTGCTATGGAGAAACTGGGAGCAGATTTACCTTTGATTTTCAAGTCCTCTATGGAAGAAGATCTTCTAAAATGTTTCTTACATCCTCTTTTACAGACCTGCTTGGCACAGAATTCCCCATCAACATTTCATTATGTCCTGGTAAATTCACTCCACCGCATAATCACAAATGTAAGTTCTTAAGCTTCTGCAAATACTTGTTCAGTTCACAAAATGATAGTTGGTAGAACAAGATCTTAGAGGATATTTTCAAATGTCTTTCATTATCCCAAATTAACTTCAGAGTAGGCCCAATGACAGGGGCTGGTTCAGTATGTCGGTGAAAATTTGCAAGGGACAAAAAGTGGAAGAAGGCTGGAGGAGGTTGTGTGTGATCTTGCACTCTGTTTCCAGTCCTTTAGGACCTATCTGCACGATGGTTGTACCAGCTTTGTATCACTTAAATTGTCATGGCTCCATCCTATGCCTAGGAGTATAGTTTGGGGAGGTGCTAAGAAATTTCAGCCCACTTTCTTGAAATACAGTTCCCAAAGCATCCTGAATGCCTGTCTGGAGCATTTTAGTCTTCACTGCTTCTCCTCAAGGCATCTTCTAAGCACCACATCCATGACAAAAGCCATGATAACCTTAGCCATGGCAGTTAAAGTGATATGAAACTGATGTAACTTTGTAGTTCAAATATACTTTGGGTGGTAGCACTGACAGGCAGTTGTCCACTGGATCTTAGGCCCGTTACACACGGACACCCTAGGATGGACTCAGTCCGTGCTAGGGTTAGAAAGGGACGTCTCTTCCAGATGCCCCTAACCCTACCACGGACTGAGTCCGTAACAAATGGCGGCGGCTGTTCCACACGGCTGCTGCCATCTTGACGTAGCGGACGCTCTGTGTCCGCACGTCTCGCCCCGGAAGTGACGCCGTGAGTGTGCGACTAGTACCTTGTAGCGTCTCTTCCGGGGCTCTTCCAGAGCAATTTTCGCGCTCCTTCTCTGCAGCATCCGGGAACCGCACCGTTTGGCTGCTGCGGTTCCTGGACGTTGCAACTGGCGGCGGCGGCAGACCGCCGCTTCTTGGTGGTCTGTAATGGGCCCTTGCAACCTTTCTTTAACAGCCCTAAGAATAACTTGCAGATTATTTTGGAACGTGTCTGGCAGGGACTTGCATTGCCTAAATGGGCCTATTGACCATCAATTCCTGATGGATGATTCCTTTTGGCTATTACTGCAGGTAGCCAAGTACAAAAAACTTAACAGTGGAGGCTGGTTATTTCCAGTGTAACATTTCTGTAAGTCAAGGGTCCTTGAGATGTCTTGGCCTTTAACTCTCGTGAGCCTTAACCATAATGGGAAATAGGCCAAAACAACAGAAGGGTCAAAGGTATCCAACCCTTGCATTGAGTAACTTATCAGATCAGAGGATTTTTCACACCATAGAAATTAGGGAGACCATTCCTCAGAGAAGCTTTATTCAGGGTTACTGAAATGCCTTCTATCCCCATTGCTTTTCTGACTATATTACTCTGATTCTGACCAAAGGTTGCTGGAGGAGTCAGAATCCCCTTTCCCAGAGTGGCGATAATAACTTAGTATTACTAAGGAGAAAGATGCATTTCTTTCTTTAGATGATTTTTAAGAGGAAAATGAATAGGAATACTTTGTTTGCTGGATGTTGGGCTCCGTGCTGCTCTTGAGTTTTCTGTTAATGCTTATTTTGCAATCCCTGCTGGTCTTTTGCCCCCTTCAGTCTGCGCTGGACTGGTGGCCCAAGATCGATGCTGTGTATTGTCATTCGGTGGAACTCCGCAGCATGTTCAGCGAAACCCTCCACAAAGCTCTTCAAGGTTCAGGTGTGCACACTCCGATTCGCATGACGCCAGTAAGTCCCTGCTCCTTTTCTTCCATTTATTACAATTCTTGTGTGACTTGCTGCAGGGCGTGTGTGTATGTTTCTGTTTACTTGTTACGGGAAGTGTACAAATCCAGATGTTACAACAGAAGGTCTAAGGCAGGAGTGGACATTTGTGGACAGGGCATATTTCCTTCTATGCAACCTCCCATGGGTTGTACTGTTGTGTCCTAGCACACCAGAGGTTCATAACATCACCTGTAGCTGCCATTTTCAGCTGTTTATGCTGTTGTTATTATTATTATACTTTATTTATATAGCATTGTAGATCTTTAGGGTCTTTGAGAGTCAGGGCCTTTGTGGCTGGTTTTGGGTGCTTTGGTTGCACTTCACCCACCTCCGTACTAAAGATTATCTCTGCAATGTCCTCTTTGAGGAGGAGTGTCTGGCTTTCAAATGCGCTCGCACCATATACTAGTAGATTGATTTTCAGTCTTTTTCCTAATGAGTGTGAATGCAAAGGTTGCTTTGTTCACTGCTGCTGTTTTCAGATTTTCAATAAGCTAAATCTGCCATTCCTCTAGTATCTCTTTTTCTTTGAGAAGTGACATGGATGGGATTTGATGGGATCATAGGGTCCATTAAAATAACAACTGAGGATGCTCTGGCAGCTAACAAAGTAGAACTTTTGTGGGTTATGCAGGTCATATTTACACAAAGTTCATGCATATTATATGTCTAAATAGTGCATTATAGGTGAGTTTGGAATAACCTGGCTCTTTTTAATAGTCACGTTTTTTCTCCCCTTAGAGTCTTACATTTAAAGAGAAAATGACAAGCCTTAAATTTAAAGAAAAACCTACAGACGTGGAAACCAGAAGTTATAAGGTTTTGCTGTTATCCATGGTAAAGCTCATCCATGCTGACCCAAAACTCTTGCTCTGCGTAAGTAAAAGACTTTTTCCAACGTGAATACATGCACAGTTTGTTTCTTTTATCACAAACACGCAGTGGCTTTTTAAGAGGAGTTAACATGCATGAGAAATAGTAAGGGAATTCAAGTCTGTTGTTTAAGGTTGGTACCTTGTCGCTGCTTGTTCTGGTCCACTGCATCCAGAAGGAAAAGCCTCATGATTTTCCTTGTACTTTGGACAAAACGCCGCTTTAATACAGTTTTTAAAAAAAGCAATTGCAAAAAACAAACAAACCCCAAAACCCCCCACAAAATCTTGGGGTTTATTAATGCATTGAACAGAAGGAAGTTATCAAACTCATCTTGAATTGTACAACTTTGTCCTGTTGCATGGAGGGATTGGTTCCTTAAATTTCCCATTTAAAAAGCATGTTTATATGCATATGTTCACAAGGCTGCAAGACGTCGGCTTTTGAAGTACCTCCAGGGTCCAGTGCAGTGTGTTTCCTTCTGATAAAAGAGCAAATGCACACAGAGAGTGATCTTATATGTTATAAAATTCTGCTTGGAGTGTAAGTGTCACTAAATCCATACATGCAAACACAGGCTTACATGTTCCTACCTTCGTATACAGAATCCAAAGAAACAGGGGCCCGAGACACAGGGCAGCACGGCTGAACTCATAACAGGGCTTGTCCAGCTGGTGCCCCAGTCCAGCATGCCTGAAATAGCTCAAGAAGCCATGGAGGTAAGGGACTCACGCTTTGTCATTTACATCTAGGTCCACTGCTTCAAAGGGAAAAGCAAGGTTGAAATGTAGATCTAAATTTCTCCCCCGAAGCCAGTGCCAGCTTATTTTAAAGCCAAGCCTTCAGACTGTGACAAAACGCATCATTTTTTGTTAACAAGCGTGGTTTCTTTCGACACAGGGGACCGAATAGAATCTAACTTGGCATGTTGGCTTCATGATTTGGCCTGTTGGTCTGAGCTTCTTGCCTTCATTATATGTGGCTGAGTACAAACTAATATGGCCCAAAATAGGAAAATATCCATCGCTTTGACTGTGCTGGAAGTGACAAAGGTCCGAAACACACTGCTGAAATAATCCAGTTTGAGACCGCTTTAACTGCCCTGGCTCAATGCTAGGGAATTCTGGGAACTGTAGTTTTGTGAGACATTTAGCCTTCTTTGTCAGAGAGCTCTGGTGCCACAGTAAACTACGATTCCCAGGATTCCCGAAAGCGGTCTCAAACTGGATTATTTCTGCAGTGTGCTTTGGACTAAACGTGTACTTGGGGAAGACTATAGAACCTTATTTGCACTTTGCTTTAATTGGAATCCTTCCTAGTTTCGTATTCCCTGATTTAGTGCAACTTGTTTTCTGTTGAACATGGGGTTTTACTTATTTTTGTGAAGTCGAAGGCTTTCATGGCTGGCATCCATAGTTTTTTTGTGCTCTGTGGCCATGTTCTAGAAGAGTTTATTCTTGACGTTTCACTGGCATCTTCAGAGAAGGAATAAACTCTTCTAGAACATGACCACTTAGCCTGAAAACCCCACAAAAACCCTATTGCATATTTTTATTCCCACCTTCACTTGAATGGCAGCACCTATCCTTGGCAGCCCTGGCGCTGTAAGGGATGCTTCCCACATAGAATATTGATCACATAATAATATATTGCATTGCAGCAATGCAAAGTAGACCCTGTTGAAATGAATGGAAGTTACTGGAGCAGTATGTCAAACATTCAAGATCTTCCCCCATGAATTCTTGGGGTTTTTTTTCCTTCTCAAAAGAGCCTGTCTTTGCCAGGACTTAATATCTTGATTTATACATTAGGTATGTGTTCCTAGGGAATCTTTTGTTCGGTGTTACATTTATTGAGACGCGTCTTTGTGTTTGGATGTTCAGGCCCTACTTGTGCTTCATCAGTTAGACAGCATTGATTTATGGAACCCAGATGCACCCATTGAAACATTTTGGGAGATCAGGTAATTATACCTTTTATCTTGTAAATTAGATTCTTTCCCGATTCCTTTTTTAGGTGCTGTAGTAGTCATAAAAACATAGTTTTTAAAAAAAGAATAATGCTGTTCATATCCCTTCTAAGCTGTTACTGTACTCTTATTGGTGAGGCCCTTTTTAAATGTCAAGTTAGCAAGAAAACCCTACATGTACAGTGTTGTGTCTCAGCTTGTGAAGGAGTTTTTCACTTTGAATTGTGTTGTTTGTAGACAGCAGTTAAGTTCTTTTTATTCCGCACCAGACCTTTTGTCCTATTTTCTTTTTCCTGGTTATGGGAAGAAACTAGGACTTGAGTGGGACCCTCTGAGAAGATGGAGTATTTCATGTGAAAGGGATCTAGGAGTCCAAGTAGACCACAAATTGAACATGAGTCAACAGTGCGATGAGGCAGCTAAAAAGGCCAATGCTATTTTGGGCTGCAGCAATAGAAGTATAGTGTCTAGATCAAGGGAAGTAATAGTGCCACTCTGTGCTGGCCAAATGGCTGTAATAAAGTTGTTGTTGTTGTTGTTGTTATTATTGTGCCACTCTATTCTGCTCTGGTCAGGCCCCACCTGGAATATTGTGTCCAGTTCTGGGCACCACAATTTAAAAAGGATGTGGAGAAACTGGAGCCATGTGTCGAAAAGAGGGTGACTAAAATGGTGAAGGGTCTGGAAACCATGCCCTATGAGGAACGACTCAGGGAGCTGGGGATGTTTAGCCTGGAGAAGAGACGGTTAAGGGGTGATATGATAGCCCTGTTTAAATATTTGAAGGGATGTCATACTAAGGAGGAAGCAAGCTTGTTTTCTGCTGCTCCAGAGTCTAGGACCCGGAGCAATGGATGCAAGCTGCAGGAAAAGAGATTCCACCTCAATATTAGGAGGAACTGACAGTCAGGGCTGTTCGATAGTGGAAGACACTTCTTCCTCGGAGTGGAGTCTCCTTCCTTGGAGGTCTTTAAACAGAGGCTGGGTGGCCATCTGTCAATGGGGATGCTTTGATTGAGATTTCCTGCATGGCATGGGGTTGGACTGGATGGCCCTAGCGGTCTCTTCCACCTCTATGATTCTGTGATTCTATGATTTTACTTCTGCATCTTTTATTGTAACTATTGTAATGAGCTGCATACTTCAAATATTGCTCCTCAAGCTATGGAGAACATCTGTAAGTGGCTAATGATGATAATTTTCCCGATTTCATGTTCCTGCAGCTCACAGATGCTGTTCTGTATATGCAAGAGGCTAACAAGCAATCAGATTCTCAGCAGCACCGAGATCCTCAAGTGGCTGCGGGAGATTTTGATCTGCAGGAACAAATTTCTCCTGAAAAACAAAGTAAGTGAATGCCTGAACCAACCTCATGGGGGAAAACCCTTTCAAACACTGCTTGCTGCTTCTAGTATATTAGATGGTTTGAGAGTGGAAAGAAAAATTGGCTGGCTCCAGCCATATGTAACATTCCTGCTCAGTAAAGGAGGTGAAAACGTAACCCAGAGGTTTTCTTACATCCCAGGAGACACAAATCTGTGCTGAGATTCCTTGCTCTCTTTTTTTGCTCACTGTACTGCTACCAGACTGTTGCTGTCTTGACTACAACTACTTTGGATGCTACACAGGTGAACTGTGAGCAGTCAACCCTTGTTGGAGGGATTTTGGATGATTCTCATGCAAAATAACTCCACCTGCCCTGTCTCTGGGCCTGCGGGACATTCATATGTTAGGTGCAACTCTCGTGTAGGGATACTACAGACATATGTCTCTGTCGTATGAAGAGAGTTCAGTTATTAGTGTTGGTCCTCCATATCCATGGATTTTTTAAACCATGGATTCAAGCATCCACAGCTTGAAAATATTCCAAAAATATAAATTCCAATAAGCAAACCTTGATTTTGCCATTTTATATAAGGAACACCAATAGACTATGCCATTGTATTTAATGGGGGTTGAATAGCCACAGATTTTGGTATTCATGGAGGGTCCTGGAACCAAAGCCCAGCGGATACCAAAGGTATCTCTATTGAGAACCCACGAGATGCGCTGAGTGCTCAGTCAGTGTCTTGGAGACTCATGTTCAAAATCCCATGCAGCCAGGCAGCTCATTCAACATGTATCAGTTCCCAGTTTAGCCTAGTTTCGAGGGTGAATGTGAGGATAAAATGTGAGGTGGCAGACACTGCACATTTGTTTTTTCACTCTTTGGTGGGGAAATGAATTATTTCTGGTAGTGCATGTCCAAACCAGACTCTGCCCGCAGTGTTTGTGATGCAGCCTGTCCTGGCCCTGAATCTGTCCACATCTTTTGTGTGTAAGGTTTGTGTTTGCACATTTCCCAGTTTTAGTCACTGGTTTAGCTTGTGCAGCTAGAAGAACAAAGAAGGCACACATTCAAACACAGGCACAGAGGATTTGAGGGCAAATGAACCTCATATGGTACCGCACGCATTATAAGCTGATTCACAGAGGTGGCAGCCAACATGGCAGCATAACATGTGATGATTTGGTTTGGAAGCGTGAAGCAAGCCTATGAACCAATGCACACAAAGATGCCCTCTAAATTTGACAGGAGCTCCCTCTTCTCAGCTGCTCTGTCTCAGCGAATAGTGGCTTGTCTGTTGTAAGCAAGTCAACCTTTTCTTTTCTTTTGCACTTTTACCTTGCTTTTAAAATGTGGACTCAAAAAAGTCCTGGCTGAAATGTTTTTATTTTCTCCTTTCAGAAATTAGAAAAGTTGGGTGACACTTGAATTACTTTTCTTCCCTCTCTCTGTAGCAATCAGATAGGAGCTCCTGCCCCTTTCTCTTCCTTTATGGGGTAGGATGTGATGTCTCTGGCGGTGGAGCAAGTCAAATTTCTCTTGACCACGAAGAGATGATGCGTTGTATCCCAGGAGCCACACTCCGGAAGGGCAAAGGGAGCTTCTGCATGGTGAGTAAGAGCACTGTGAGCGGAGTCATCTTGGGCATGACTTAGTCCTAAGCTTCTGTCAGATGGCTGTTTGTTTTAAGGGCCCTGATCATACTGGGCTCTAAGCTTGTGGTTGGGCCTTTCCATTTCAGGCTCAGATCAAGCAAGCAGAGTTGTCTTTGAGATGTTCAGCATCTTATGATCAGCCAGGGCAACCAATGGCAACCTTGCTTCTGTCACTGGTGCTTGTGGTTTGCTGCCGAGATTCTCCTTGGTGTTCAGGAGTCATCGGGGCTAGAGCCAGGAAGTTTTGGTTTGTGTCACTGTGGTGAGTTATCGGAAATGAGGGCTTGGAACATATTCTTGGTAGTGAAGGGTTCTCATTCTCCAAACTGGCCTTGATCAGCATGGGAATAACTTAACAGATTTCTTGTTTGGGTTGGAACAGCAAGTCTTCTGCTCCCAGAGTGTGTCTGTGTGTTCTTCAACTCTTTGTCCTTGATTCTGTTGTTGGTACCTAGTCCTGGGAGGGTCTCTCAATAGCCTAAGATCCTCATGACTACAACATATTGCAAGAAGAATGAATAGGGCATCAGCTTCAGTCTCATATGTCCAGCCTGCCCCATAGATCTGTGCTATTGTGTCTTCTAGCAAGAAAGCTGCAATAAATTCCTTGATGTATTTCTTCACAGTCATTAAACATTACTTTTTGTGTATCTATATGTGGCTCACACTGTGGAGGCCATGTTCTTCATGTTTTGAATAGCAGATGCTGTCATGGAGAGTAATAATTAACCCTGCCCATGTTCTGTCTCCCAAGGAAAGCACTGCAGGTTGCAGTGGGACCCAGATATGTCGCCAAGCCCAGACCAAATTGGAGGTTGCCCTATACATGTCCCTCTGGAGCCCTGACACTGAGGCAGTGCTGGTTGCGATGTCGTGTTTCCGACACCTTTGTGAGGAAGCGGATATCAGGTGCGGAGTGGACGAAGTGTCGGTTCACAACTTTCTGCCCAACTATAACACCTTTATGGAGTTTGCGTCGGTGAGCAATGTGATGTCAACAGGTAAGACCTACTGGCAGCACGGAACACCTCTCCTGAAAGAAATGCAGGTTTAAGGCTTAGCAGCCCTAGCCAGAATCACCAGTGCTGAAGAGTAATAAGAATTCCAGACCTATGACACCTTGGTTGATGGTACCTTGGCCAATGGTATTATTGGAAACCATTGAAAGATCCAGCAGAACCTACAGGGACACACTTTGTTAGCATTGCACTGCCAGATATGAATCAAAGATGTGGTTATGCTTGCTTAGCTATTTGATCTCCTGCATTTCTTCCAAACCTAGGATTCAAAGATGCTTGCAACATTCTTTGAAAGTTAGATAAAAACACAAAAATGTGTATTAAAACACAGTTAAACAAATTATGGGGTTGAAAGCAACTAGAAGCATAAAGTTAAGGCACTGTGCCCAGTTCTTGAAAGCCTCTTCTCCTGTAACCCAGTCACCTGCCCAAAACCAACCTGAATAAAATGTTCTTTGCCTGCCAGCAGAAGGATAACAGAAAGGAAAGTCTTGCAAAGGAGTTGCTCAGGCTGGAAGGAGCCACTGTGAAGTCTTGTAACCATGTGTTAAATCATATCTATTTGTGTAAATATGGACTGTCAGAATTGTTGTTACTGAGGATCTTCATTTCAGGAAACTTCAACCCTTCATCTAATGACCTTTTCCAGAAATTGAAAATATGTTTTTGACTGCCTTTCCTTAGGAAGAGCTGCCCTCCAGAAAAGAGTGATGGCATTGCTGAGGCGAATTGAACATCCAACAGCGGGTAACACTGAGGTACGTTTTCCCCTTGCTCCCTTTGCAAAAGCATTCATCTTTAGCAGTAGACAGTGTTGCATTAAGCCCGTTTTTTTGTTTCAAGAAGAATAATGTTTTTCTTCTGTTGCATTTCAGGCTTGGGAAGATACACATTTAAAATGGGAAGCGGCTACAAAACTCATCCTCAACTATCCAAAGACTAAGATGGAAGATGGCCAGGTAAAAGAAAGGCTTTCCTCCAGGATCACACAGCATACATACATACATACATACATACATATATATCTCCAGCTCTCTTCTAGGCCAGCATTCTCTGAAGATGCCAGCCACAGATGCTGGCGAAACGTCAGGAATAAACTATTCTAGAACACTGGCCACATAACCCGAAAAACCCACAGAAAACTATAAAACAAGGGCTGTTAAATAGTCTCCAGGCATTTTTCCTTGCCTCTCATTTAGGTCTAAAGTGATATTCTCCCAACGTGGTGCTATCCAGATGTGTTGGACAAGCTCTGAGAATCCTCCAGACCAAGCATGGTCTGCAGCCACATTGCTTGGGGGATACTGATAGTTCAAATACTGTAGTAACTTTTCTAAGCTCTCTAATCCTTAAGAGAGTTCTGAATTCAGCATTAATTACATTCTTTCCTGCCTTCTTCCCTCCAGGTTGCTGAAAGCCTTCATAAGACCATTGTCAAGAGGCGGATGTCCCATGTCAGTGGTGGCGGTTCCATAGACCTCTCGGACACAGATTCTCTGCAAGAGTGGATCAACATGACCGGCTTCCTCTGCGCTCTTGGCGGGGTGTGCCTGCAGCATCGCGGCAGTGTGCCCTTTCCATCCTACAGCCCTCCCATGGGCCCTGTGAGTGAGCGCAAGGGCTCCATGATATCCATGCTGTCGACCGAAGGCAACACAGAGACTCCTGTGAGCAAGTTCATAGATCGCTTGCTGTCTCTAATGGTCTGCACTCACGAGAAAGTGGGCTTGCAGATACGGACCAACATTAAAGACCTCATGGGCCTTGAGCTGAGCCCGGCCCTCTATCCAATGCTCTTCAACAAATTAAAGAACACTATCAGCAAGTTCTTTGACTCTCAAGGGCAGGTAAGATTATTTTTGTTGGTTTCCATTTTAAAAGCGGATACTGCAAGCCATATTACAGGCTGAGCTCAGAAGCTTAATCCGCATGTCACAGATGTGAGGCATGGAAGGAAAGCTTTGTATCCTTGAGTTGGTTCAGATTCATTGTGCGAGTTTTGCACATGAGCAGAGAGAGCTTTGATCTGTGGCTTTCTCCCATATTACAAGAAAGGCAGAAGGTAAATTAAAGGGTTTATTGTGCTTATAATTGGGTTCATACACAGAGATTGTTTTTTCAGTTCACCCAACTTCAGTCATTGGCCGATTACCTTTCTTTACTGCCTTTCTGTTCAATATCATTTACAATCTTAAAATACAGAATGCGGGGAAATGAGACACAGAATAATAAAATAGCAGAATTCTCTTAGGCTGTTGATGCTGTTTTCAGTAGCTGATGAGATGAAATTGACTGCTAGATGTTTCTCCTCTTCTTCCAAGTGTATTAGACTTTAGAAAAGGTGGCAGAGGAAGGACTAGCTCAGCTTAGTTGACATTGATCCAAGTTAGCTGAAAGTAGCACATTAGGGTAGCACTACTTATGTAGAGTATATGGCCTAGAAAGCAAATAGGTGCTTCAGTTTTGTTACTTGCAGTTGGTGAACTGACCTTGATTTCACTGTTAGTCCAACTTTTAAGGTTTGCTTTTCATGCCGTCTGAGAAAGTTGGTTAAAGCACTGTTCGCTCTTGTGCAGGTATTATTGAATGACACTAACACTCAATTTGTGGAGCAGACCATTACAATTATGAAGAACTTGCTTGATAATCATACGGAAGGGAGCTCAGAACACCTTGGACAAGCCAGCATTGAGACCATGATGTTGAATCTGGTCAGGCAAGTTAATCCTTCCATCTCTATCTCTGTTTATTATCCGAAGAGAACCTGTCTTTTTAGGGGAGGCAGGTTACTCTTTTGCAGAAGGTAGAATCATAGAATCCTAGAGTTGGAAGAGACCACAAGGGCCATCCAGTCCAACTCCATTCTGCCATGCAGGAACCCTCCATCAGAGCAATCCTGACAGATGGCCATCCAGACCTCCAAGGAAGGAGACTCCACTGCACTCCGAGGAAGGAGTGTGTTCCACTGTTGAACAGCCCTCACTGTCAGGAAGTTCCTCCTAATGTTGAGGTGGAATCTCTTTTCCTGGAGCTTGCATCCATTGTTCCGGATCCTGTTTTCTGGAGCAGCAAAAAACAAGCTTGCTCCATCCTCAGTATGACATCCCTTCAAGTATTTAAACAGGGCTATCATATCACTTCTTAACCTTCTCTTCTCCAGGCTAAACATCCCCAGCTCCCTGAGTCATTCCTCATAGGGCATGGTTTCTATACCCTTCACCATTTTAGTTGCCCTCCTTTGGACAACAGTTTCTCAACATCCTTTTTAAATTGTCATGCCCAGAACTGGACACAATATTTCAGGTGGGGCCTGACCAGAGCAGAATATAGTGGCACTATTACTTCCCTTGATCTAGACACTATACTTTTAATGATGCAACCTAAAATTAGATTGGCCTTTTTAGCTGCCGCATTGCACTGTTGACTCATGTTCAACTTGTGGTCTGCTTGGACTCCTAGATCCCTTTCACACATAGTCTCCTTCATCCAGGTGTCCCCCATCCTATATCTGTGCATTTCATTTTTCCGCCCTAAGTGCTGTACCTTACATTTCTCCCTGTTGAATTTCATTTTGTTAGCTTTGACCCAGCTTTCTAGTTTATTCAGGTCATTTTGAATCTTGATCCTGTCCTCTGGAGTATTAGCTACTCCTCCTAATTTGGAGTCATCTGCAAATTTGATAAGTATGCCCCCAATTCTGTCCTCCAAGTCATTGACAAAGATGTTGAATAGCACTGGGCCCAGGACAGGCCCTTGTGGCACCCACTGGTCACTTCTCTCCAGGATGAAAAGGAGCCATTGTTGAGCACCCTTTGGGTTCGGCTGGTCAACTAATTACAAATCCATGTAACAGTTGCCTTGTCTAGCCCACATTTTACAAGCTTGTTTGCAAGAATGTCATGGGAAACCTTGTCAAAGGCCTTAGTGAAATCAAGATATACTATATCCACATCATTCCCTTCATCTACCAAGCTGGTAATTTTATCAAAGAAAGAGATCAGATTTGTCTGGCATGACTTGTTTCTCTGAAACCCATGTTGACTTTTTGTGATTATGGCATTGCCTTCTAGATGTTCACAGACTCTCTGTTTAATGATCTGCTCTAGAATCTTTCCTGGTGTTAACTGGATGATAATTGTTGGAATCCTCTTTTTCCCCTTTTTATTGATGGAATGCATCAGATTTTGGAAACAAACAAACTGAGAGCTTTATGTTTCCTCTTTCTTCACAGATATGTGCGTGTCCTTGGGAATCTAGTACATGCGATTCAGATTAAAACCAAGCTCTGTCAGCTTGTGAAGGTGATGATGGAGAGGCGTGATGATCTCTCCTTCTGCCAAGAGATGAAATTCAGGTAAAAGTTAACAAAGATTTGTATTGTGCTTATATTTATTTACCTATTTGGGTTGTAATGTCTTCACACTACCATAAATGGGAGTAGAAAGTGGTCCACAGTAGACTATATCTTTTCCTCTGTGTCAAAAAACATAACGGAGTCTGCGTAAATTTTTGCTTGCACACTTTGCTCCTGTCTATACGGCCAGAAGGTGGATAGAACCAAAAATCCAATCCTATTTAGCAGATTCCTAGCTTCACATTGCTGCAAACTTGGTGGTTTGTTTTTAAAAAATGCCCATCACGTGCTGAACAAACCAGTTTACATTTCTGAGATTTATTTAAAAATACGGGGCCCCATTGCTGCTTTAATTTGGATTTGTCAAACTGTTGTGTTGTTGTTATTTTTAATCAACATTTTGTAATACCAACTTTTTAGGAACAAGATGGTAGAATATCTGACCGACTGGGTTATGGGGACATCCAACCAGGCGACAGATGAGGATGTGAAATGTCTGACAAGGTACTAGGGGTTCAAATGCCAACTTTGTTCAGTATATGGTAAAATTAAAATATTCCGGATTTACTATACATTTCTGTGGCTATTCATGTAGTCTTCTTATAAAGGTCCATCCTTAACACACCAGTTCGCTCCATGCATCTGAGCAAGTAGACCAAGTCTACGAAAGCTTCTGCTACAACTTCTTTTGCGCAGTTAGTCTCAAAGATGCTACAAAATCCCTCTGCATAGCAGTATAGTAGATAGTTAAAGATGGTTGCAGATATGCTATCAGTAGCAAGTGGGAATTGTGTGTTTGTGAAAGAGGTCTGCTTTCTTCATCCAGGCATTTAAACCAGAATTTTTATGACACTGTCTTATTAATCCTAAGTCATGAAAAGTAAAAGCCAGAAGAGTAAGTTATGCCAGTGTGTTACTTTTATAACAGTATAATAGCAAGTAGTTATTTTTTTAACCTCAGCGCAAGTAAAGGGACCAAATCTTTTCACAACAACTTTCTCAATAAAGCAGTAGAGGTGTCTGAGTAATCCATAGGTTGCTGCAGACTGAGATAATAGAGAGGAGGCATTACAGAATAGCATGGATGAGCTGTGATCTGTACAATACTAAGGTAAAGATAGAGCAAAAGCCATATGTGCCCAGGAACGCAATGGGCAGGTGATGGCTGCTGTGAGAAAAACCTCTTTAATTCCAGATCCCGGAAAGGACCTAATTCAAGTCACCTTGCAGTGCTTTCCTGAGAGTGTCAGACAAAAATGGTGGCTCAAGAACCTCTGAGAGATGTGCTTCTCATTTTAGTCTCTATTTCTTGTTTCGTTCAGAGATTTGGATCAGGCAAGCATGGAGGCGGTGGTGGCTCTCCTTGCAGGACTTCCACTGCAACCAGAAGAAGGCGATGGAGTTGAACTGATGGAAGCTAAATCCCAGTTGTTCCTCAAGTAAAGGCTGCTTCTTTTTTCCAGCATTCTATAGATTTAACAGCCAGAGTTCTTTCCTATACCTGGGCAGGACAAGTCTATGCTTTTTATGGATGCCCTTAAATCAGGAGACCATCATGCATAGGATTTACATAAGTATAACCCTGAGAAGTCAATTTCAGAATATTTTTTTAGAGATCCTGCATTCAAAGAATCACCGGATTCTTGTTCATTGCTCCATTCAGTGGAAAGAGTAGAAGAGGCAGTTCCCAAATGGAGCTGTTTCTTTTCTCTTTATACTACTCTCTTACGCTTCTTGATCTTATAGTAAAAGGAGAGTTTAAGCTTCTGTTTGATGTGGTTCAAGAGAGGCTTTTTAAAATGCGAAAGATCATAAGAAGCCACAGAGCAGAGAAATGTGTCACTCAGTGCTATCGTCCCAACCTGAACTGGGAGCCCTTCAGAGCCATCAGCTATTGGGGACAGATGAAGCAAATGTTTTAGTGACTATGGATAAGGATTTTGACAAGTGGAAATGTGTCCAGAAAAGGGTGACCAGGATGATCAAAATCTCGAAACCAAGCTTTACAAGGAATGAGTTAGGGAGCTTTGATATGTTTAGCTTAGAGAAGTGGGAGGTTGCATGATGGCTATCTTTAAATATCTGAAGGGTTATCATGTGGAAGAATGGACCAGCTTGTTTTCTGCTACTCCAGAGACTAGAACACAAAGCAGTAGATACACATTTCAGAAAAGAGATTCCATATAATACTTAGGGCTTTAAGAACTGTTCGACAAGCAAATAGACTACTTTGTTGGAGGCAGAGTAGACTCTCTAGCTTTGGAGGTCTTTAAACAGAAGGTGGATGGGCAGCTATGGTCCAAGGCACACTGCAGAAATAATCCAGGTTGAGACTGCTTTAACTGCCCTGGCTCAATGCTAGCGAATTCTGGGAACTGTAGTTTTCTGAGACAGTTCAATTCCCAGGATTCCTTAGCACTGAGCCATGGCAGTTAAAGTGGTCTCAAACTAGACTATTTCTGCAGTGTGTGTTGGACCTTTCAGGAGTATTTTACTTGTATATTATTGCATAGCAGGAGGTTGGATTAGTTTGCCTTTGGTGTCCCCTTCCACCTCTAAGATTCTATAATTCTGTGGGATGCTTTAATACGTAGCTCTGTTGGCTCCCTATATCAACCTTCTGTTAAACAATAATGACAAAAACCCAAGAGACATAGCTGTAAAATAGTATCATCCATAATTATAAAATAGAAGAGTAGCATAAAAAGCACAGATGATGAAGTGTTAATTCTATGATGAATAAAAAGGTCTCCTTGTGCCTTAAGGAGGTGAGAGTATCTGCCAAGAGAATCTAGCAAGTGGGACACAGCATGTAGGTAGACTTGTATCTTTTGGGAGATGCTGTGCTATATTTGTACAGGCCAGCTGCTTGTATAAAAATGGTTCTCCCTGAGATACGTAAGCCACTGCTTTTGCCTTTAGGTACTTTACGTTATTTATGAACCTCCTCAACGACTGCAGCGAAGTTGAAGACGAAAGCGCACAAACTGGCGGCAGAAAACGCGGCATGTCGCGAAGACTGGCGTCATTGAGGCACTGCACTGTTCTGGCCATGTCAAACTTGCTGAATGCGAACGTGGATAGCGGCCTGATGCACTCAATAGGTAAAACGGACGACATCCATGTTAGCTGCCTAAAGATTTAAGAATGCAGTCGCACACCGGTTTAGCTAAACCTTTTCCCCGTTGTCTGTTTGATAGGGTTGGGGTATCACAAAGATCTCCAGACAAGGGCTACGTTCATGGAAGTCCTCACCAAAATTCTCCAGCAGGGCACAGAATTTGACACCTTGGCAGAAACTGTGTTGGCAGACCGTTTCGAGAGGCTGGTGGAGTTGGTTACCATGATGGGGGACCAGGGAGAGCTGCCCATCGCTATGGCTTTGGCAAATGTGGTGCCTTGTTCACAGTGGGTAAGATCAATCATTTTGTTGGGTATGATCTATGCTTGTGAGTCTTGAGTCTGAGCAGCATGCAATGGTGGGGACAAGCAGGTAGATTGGCATTGTAGTTTTCTGGTTTACTTTGCAGTAGATCGAGAAGGGTAGCTGCCCACTCCACAAGAGCAGCCTCAACTACGTTTTTGACTAATACCTGCCTGGCTGAGATTTTTAGGGCTACAAGCGGGCTACTCCATTGACCTTCAGCAGACAGCTTTCTGAACTATGGTTTGAATTAGGTTGCTGCAAGAGTTAGAAGTGAAGAGGTGGCCAAACATAAATATGAGCTTTTTCAGCAGTCTGTAGTAGAAGGAGATCCATCTCTATGGATCTCTTTGCATCTCTTGCATCTCCTCTTGAATCTGATTCTGTTCCTTGCACATGTTATAAGAACTTGGTAACTAGAAGATGTTACAGGGAAGTACACAGGCAGTGTTGGAGGGGTCCTGGTTTGGTTGTGGTGGCATGACTATCTTACCTTCCCTATCATAGTCCAGTTTTGATAGTATGGCTATCTTCTCCCATCACGCTCTCTTTTCAGTCTTGGTTTATTAGGTGCTGCTGTTTAATACGTTCTATGGTTTTGTTTTGTGTTTTGTCCTTTGAAAGGATGAACTGGCTCGCGTCCTTGTCACCTTATTCGACTCCAGGCACTTGCTCTACCAGTTGCTTTGGAACATGTTTTCTAAAGAAGTCGAACTGGCAGACTCGATGCAGACGCTCTTCAGAGGGAACAGCCTGGCTAGCAAAATCATGACCTTTTGTTTTAAGGTACTTACATTTGCCTGAACAGCAGAGATAGATGTAGAGCAGAATGTTAACGTAGAACAGAAAACAAGGTAGATTTCAAAGGGTTTTCAGCTTTCGGTGATCAGGAGTTTTTATTGCAGTGTCCCTGTTGTCAGACTAATGTCATTTCAACACGTATTGACCCTAAATTCTGAGTGACTGATATATCATAACAGTTATTAGGGCAGCAATGTTCATTGATTTATTTTTGTGTTGTTGTGTGCCTTCAAGTCATTTCTGACTTTAGGCGATTCTAAAGTCATGGACTGTGATTCCAGAGGTCAGTGTTCAATTCACTGCTTGGCCATAGAAACCTACCCAGTGGGTCGCACACTCTCAGCCTCAGAAGATCTGCAGTTTTATGGAGCTAAGGTAACCTGGTAGATTCAGTGGCCGAGTGGGGAATCGAACCCTGGTCTCCAGAGTCGTAGTCCAACACTCAAACCACTACACTACACTTAGCAGCCAGTGATTTAGCTTCTCTTCTAAATTCCCCGTCGATTCAGTTTAGGGGCATTCCTATGTTAGTTTGTGTCCGTATGCTTTAATGGAATAATGGTATCAATTTGAAATAATAAAGTGGGCTAAACTTTCCCATGCAGGTCTATGGGGCGACCTATCTGCAGAAGCTTTTGGAGCCTTTGCTAAGGACCATAATTATGTCGACTGAGTGGCAGCATGTTAGCTTTGAAGTGGACCCTACAAGGTTTGGATTTGGGCTGGTCCTGTGGGTACGAAGTGGGGGACGTAGACAAAGAAGGCAGTGTTCTTACAAATTCCCTCTCCCACATGTATTTTGTTAGCACTAAAAGAAAAAAAACACAATAAAATCTGTTCCTCTTCGATTATCTATTCTCTTCCTATATCTTGAGGGTCTTCTTTCACACAATACCCACTATTCCTCCAAACCTCTATTGTAGTAGTAGTTGGCCTTACTTGATGGTAGTGCTGGTATCTTTCGGCTCACAGTTTTGGCAACTGAGGCCATGAGTCTGATTTTTCAACACTTCTGTCAATAAGACCATTATGATTTCTCTGAAGATGGCAGCCACAGATGCTGGCAAAACGTTAGGAATAAACTCTTCTAGAACATGGCCATGTAGCCCGAAAAACCCACAAAAAACATTATGATCGCTTGCCCCGTTATCCCAAGAAGTGGAGAAGCTTTCTGGACAGGTATATTTACTTTCAGAGAGATCTTGAATGACCTGGTCGTCTTTTCTTACCCCTAGAAAAATGGAGAGTGCTTGCTCTCTCGCCTCCATTAATATTAATCTGTTTTAACTACCGTCAAGTTAACAAACTAAATCATTAGATATGGCAGGCCTTATATCACTGAAGATGATTTTTACTTGGGCCTGCTTACGTTCTGCTTTTCAGCCGAGGCTTACACTTAAAAGCTACAGAAACGCACTATAACTTAGGTCTGTGTTTGTGTATGTCCCTCTACTTTTCCCTAGCAGTTGGCAATATAATCCTGGTGCCAGTCAGTTCCTTCCAAAGCGATGGGACAGAAAAAGCTAGAGACTGGCAGGCAGTAGATATGCCAAACAGAGATATATTCCTGCAGAGCCTCCAGTTAAAGATCTGGTCTGTTGGAGTAGACGCTGTTCTAATCTCATTTGTTATTTGGTGCTCTCTATTGTTGCTTGTGATAAATGGAAGGAAAATACAGCTGTAGCTCTTCTTCTTGTATTGTTGCAGAAGAAGCCTCTGTAACATTTTAGAAGCATAGTCTTGACAAGTTCTATCTTGTAGGTTGGAATCCAGTGAAACTCTTGAAAATAACCAACAGAGCCTCCTCCAGATGACAGAGAAATTCTTCCACGCCATCATCAGCTCCTCTGCGGAGTTCCCACCCCAGCTCCGAAGTGTGTGCCATTGTCTCTATCAGGTATGCCTCAATCTGACGTTGTATTTTCGGTGGTTTGCTCAGCAGCCCTCCTGTTTCAGGTGCGTAATGTCATTGCCTACTGCAAGCGTTGGATACACGTGGAAGCAGTGAGGATCCGTTCTGCTTTCCATATCTCAATTTCAGTGTAACTGGAGGAGGAAAAGAGCAACATTTCTGTTGTCATGCCAAGTTGGGTGGGGGAGAACCGTGTGCCAAACACAAAGTTTGGGTCTGCCAACATTTATGGACCTTACAGCCTGGATATTTGCTGAGTATCCTAATTGTTTTTTGTTTAGTTTGCACCCGAGATCATTGATGCAGTTGGAAAGGTGAACACCATTTCAGAGTTCTGGGTATCCCTGCAAGAACATTTATATATGCTTTAAAATGTAATTTTCTGCACATGTGAGCACTTTGGGAAGATTTATCCCTGCAACCTCATTTATATATGCTTTAAAATGTAATTTTCTGCATATTTTCCTCATGGCAGGAAAATATCTGTCTTGGTTGTTGTCTGGGAAACCCGTGAACTCTTCCCTGAGACTTTTGCAGATCATATGCTGTGTCACAGGTTTGCAGAGCCCTGTTTGTGTGCTGTATACAGGGTATGGAAGTTGTGTACCTTATCTTTACAGAGCTGAACTACAGGTTCATGAGAATCACATGTTGCTACCCTTCATGATACTATCCCCTTGTTGATGCAAGTGGATCACTGTATCCTCAACTTCATAAAAGCTTGTTGCCCATAGAAAACGAGTAGACTAGACTAGCTTTCCATGAGAAAGGTTTCTCTTTGTCAGCTTGGGAGCTGGGATTTAATCATGTAGGCACCCACTTGCATCCTAGAGTAGGACAGTGCCAGGTACTATCATACAGTTCTTCTGAAGTAGGGGAAAGCATGATAATGAGTATGAAGCTAGAGATGAGACGGCTAGTAACTGGTGAAGTTCAGCATATGTGAGAAAGCAGGAAAGATTTTAAAAATATGCCATCATTAAACATTTGAATAAATATCATGCAGAAGACCGAACAAACTTGTTTTCTGCTGCTCCAGAATCAAGGACCCAAACCAGTGACATTAGTGTCCATCTAAACATTGTGAAGAACAGTTAAGAGCTGAATTACTATGGAATACACTGTACTTCAGTGCAGTTTTTAAACAGAAGTTGGGTGACCATCTCTTGGGACTGCTTTAGCTTTGCATTACTGCATGGCGGCGGGTTGGACTTGGTGGCCCTAGTCACGATAATTGTATGATTCTAAGAAGAAATACTGTTTGGGTTGAAGACATTGAGACAAGGCATATGTAGTCCTGTTACACTTTCCACTCACCAGGGAGGGTTTGGTTTCTCTGTCACCATCCCTTTGGTCTCTTCCCTTCAAAGATGTGGGTCTTAACGTAGTCCTCTAACTGACAAACCAGCCTGCAGCCCTGTGAATAAAATAAGAATTGTGGGAATGTCACAGATCTTTTTGGAGCTGCTTTGGAGAATGGCAGCTTTTTTCAATGAAGTGTCTTGACAAAATCTCTCACAGTACACCTTTTGCGCATGGAAGATGACTGTGAAGTGCAGAATGTCCAAGAAAGTAATGCTTAACAATCAAGGTTGGTTTTTGAAATGGGGCTTTTAAGTAAATATCAGGCTAGTTAAATCAGGTTGATTGCAATTTGTTTCCAGTTGGGCATAATGCTCTTCTAAAATTGAGTCAATGTGGCCAGCCATGATATTGGGCTTCTTATGGAATCCTCACCAGATCTGTTTCAGTAAAGGAAACTGTAGGCCATCCTTGGGGTGGAATGGAAGGGAGAGGCTAAATACACATTGCATGAACTTTCTGACTCTCGCTACGACTAAACAGAATTGCAAATACAGTGGTACCTCGGGATACGAAATACCCAGGTTACGAATTTTTCGGGATACGAAAAAATCCCATAGGGATTTATTGTTTCGGGTTACGAAAGTTTTTTCGGGTTACGAAAAAACTCCGGCGCTATTTTAAATCGAGCCGCATCAGAGCCGCGGCTTTTTCCCCATTAGCGCCTATGGGTTTTCGGCTTACGAAGGCTTTTCGGGTTACGAAAGCGGCCGCGGAACGAATTATTTTCGTAACCCGAGGCACCACTGTACAGTATGTTTTTAATGCACTCTGAGTTAGCCAAAGTTACTGGCAATGATTCGGACACATTTCAGAACTGAGTGAAAAACACGGAGGGTGGGATTTTTTGTTATTCAACTTGCCCAAGCTCCCACCTTGAATTTTGGCCTTGCTGTCTCTCAGGCCTGTTACAGACTGCCAAAATAAAGCTGCTTGGGGTCTCTTTGGAGGTATGCTATTTAAATGATGCATGGGTCTTAAGAGTCTGGAGGTCGTGCCAAAGCCACACTCCATTCCTAAGCACTGGAGTGCAGCTTTGGTGCAGCTTCCGGATTCTTCGGATGCATGCATCATTTAAACAGCATACCTCCAAAGAGACCCCAAGCAGCTTTATTTTGGCAGTCTGTAACAGGCCTCAATAAATGGATTTGATCTAACCCTCCAAGCAAATTTACTGTTGTGAAAAGCGTTGTGTCGGAAGGCACGGCAGCGTGGAAAGTGGTTGGAGACAGAAGTAGCTTTGTAACCATCTTTCCCAAAACTTGGACACTATTTAGCATTCACTTAAGCATCATTTCCTTTCCCAGTACATAGAATCATTTTGTCATTTTGTATTGCCTCTCCATTGAGTTAATATGGAAATGATACTCCTAAAATTGCTTGGAAATATCTAGGCCATTAGGGTGAGGCCCACACGGCTTCTGTTTCCTGGCAGTCAAGCCTAAGATCATTCATTCGGAAATGTCAAAGATCTGTCAGGGAAGGCTATTGCCTTAGCAGAATTTGTAAAAGTGACTCGGTTTGGAGTCCACATCTCAGCAGGACCAAGCCAAAGAGATATTCTGGGAGCTGTAGTCCGTAAAGTTATTTTTCTAGGCCTGTTTTTTGAGGAGTTGACTTGGAAAAAGTGAGAGATCAATATCCTCTCTCTCTCTACTCCAGACTCTGAGAAAGGAATTAAAAGAAGGGAGCTAGGAGTTCTTGCGGATCGGTAATTACTGGATTCAGCATTTAGATGTTTCTCAATCAATAGGGAGCTAAATGCACTTGCCATTGAAGAAAAACACTGAGAATCTCTTTACCGACCTACAGGGAGCCTGGTTTTACTTAGTGCTATTCCCTCTCCTGCTGATATGACATTCACTTACTCCTTACATGCTCTTGCTTCTACGCATTTTCCTATAATAGCATGATATGTGTGCAGGATCAGGACCAGCTTAGCTGTGGGTCTCTCCGTATGATAGCCAGCTTCCACCGGAGGCCTGTTAGTCTTCCCATCACACAGTATTGAGTGTGAACCAAAATACACAGATTCCACCATGTGGTGGAAAAACAAAGATGTTTTGTGTTTGGACTGTTAACTTCGCATCAAAGTCCCAGTCGCCACATATTCCACATAGACCATTTGAGTCATCCCTTAGAGACCAGCATTTCCAGTAAGATTTATTCCTAAGGATTGGTAAAAACCTTGAGATCCATACTTGTTTGAGTAACAGGACAAATAATGAATGAATCGGTAACATTTGATGGAGAGTATAAGGTATTGTATAACCACAATTCTTGGGATAATGTGTGACTTGCCTGCTACTAGTCAAGAGCATGCTCTGCAAGGTTTTGTATAGATAGAAGGGGGAAGAGCGGCAGACCTTTCTGTACTCTTTGCACAATGTGGGCTGATCTATCTTTTGTCATATTCTGCATGAACCTCTATAGAATGCAATACGCGAGTCTACAAATGAGTTTGGTGCGTATACTTTTAAAACCAATAGGCAAATCCTAGTAAGACGTCAACCAGTGCATATCTAACCTCCTGGTTGGAAAAGCTGTTAGGAAATAAATACTGGGGGAAATTTATTTGGACCCTTTCGGAACACATTTCTGAATGCCGCATATGAGCATGGATTCTTGCGTACAATGAGCAAATGCTCCTTTACCATGCCTAACCTAGCCAGAAATAGTAGAAATGATTTGAACCTGACATTTGCTTGCTTTGTATTTGTGAACAAATTGTGGTCACCCATGCAAAATACAAACCCCCATCAAGCATTAGTGTGTATTATTTTCATTTTCTGTTTTGCTTTGTTACATCTGATCATGTAATTTTTGTGTACGACGAATCGACATTGGTTTTTGTTGTTGTTGTTGCTGTATGTGGTTGGTGCTGTGACTTGTTTGTGCTCATCTCTGTTCTGTAGGCAACTTGCCACTCTCTCCTGAATAAAGCTACCGTAAAAGAAAAAAAGGAAAACAAAAAATCAGTAAGTTTTGGAGAAGTTTTATTCGCCATTTCTTTCAAAGCACACAAAACCTTCCTCTGATTCCTCCGTTTTCTGTTTTCACCCCTTTGGTTTCGAAAACTCTTCTTCACTTCCACCTTCTTGGCACTCTCACTGGGAAAACAACACAAAAATCATTCTACTAATTCTGGCACCAAAGAGCTTTCATTTCAATTAACACACTGGGTCTGAATTCACATCTGATTCTGTTTAAAAAGCATTGGAAAAAATTCTGAGGGTGCGCATTTCAACTTGCATTTTGGAAGGCAGCCTCTCACAGGTCTGAACCAGCGTCTCTTGGTCACCACTTGCATTGCCAAGTCGCACGGGGAAAGTCAGAAAATAAGAGCAAGGCATATGTTTGCACTGGTATTAGCAGGTCCCTCTGAGGTCAAGGAGGGAAGAGACAACCTTTTAGAGCAGTGATGGTGAACCTTTTCAAGGCCGAGTGCCCAAACTGCAACCCAAAACCCACTGATTTATTGCAAAGTGCCATGTCCCTCTGGCTTTCTAGTAACAAACTCTGGCAAACTCTGTGCTGGGACGATGGCACATGTGCCCACAGAGAGGGCTCTGAGTGCCACCTCTGGCACGCGTACCATAGGTTCGCCATCACTGTTTTAGAGCAAGGATGGGCAAAGGACATGTGGGTGCATGTGGTCCCACAGGGCTGTTTTTGTGACCTCCTGGGCTCAAGCTAAGGGGGACATTTCTGTCACATTTTGCTTACCCTCTTGGGGTGGCACCATTTTGTGCCCAGGGGAGGCCTGTTTAAAAGTCAGAAGTAAGCCAGAAGTGACTTCTGGTTGCTTCTTGTTTTTAAAGAAGGCCCAAGGGGACTAAAAACAGGGTGCAAATGACCCCCTAGAAGGCATTTGGAGGCATTCAGAAACGTTTCGGTGGTGGGAGGCTAATGGGATTCCCCTAGCCTTGCACAGTTGCTCACCCCTGTTCTAGAGAAAGTTGGTTTTCACTTTCCTTCCATGGCACCAGAGAGGAGGAGGAGGCATCAGAAATGCCAAGACTTTACTAGATAGCATCAAGACATGAGCAACAGAAAGTGAGGAGGTAGGCACTGACTGCCAACAAGGGTCGGCTTTTGGAAGCTCTCATCATGGCGACTTTGTGAATGAGGATCGCCATTTAGCTGTATGCTTCCAGCACCACCTCATTTTTTGAAACCAGTTTTCAGAATTGGAAAGGTTGGGAAAATTCTCTTAACGTTTGAGATGTTTCATACCCGTTTGGAGGTGAAATATCAGATGTGCACACAAATGGATTGGCCTTATTTTCCAACTTCCCCTCCTTTAAGTGTGGAAAAAAGTGAGCCGGAAACCTTTGTGAAGGTGCCGGTTTGCTTTGTGTAGACATTCAAAAGGCACTAACCCAAAAGTCTATATTGAAAAATGAAATTGTTTCCCCCTTTATTTTACCTACTTCATTAGGGATTTTTAAGCCAGAAGACTTTCCTACTACTTTATGAAATTGCCCGTTTGATTATGCCAGTGTTCACTTGGTTGAGCTTTGCTTAGGTTGGAATTTGCTATATCAGTACTACTGGTTGTAGATTGTGTGTACTTTTGTATTGCATTGATAATTCAGCCACCTGTTTTCCATCTGTGTTGGAGGGTGCCAGAGTAGGCCAGTCTTCTTGCTTCTCCAAGGCCGGTGCCATATAAATTGAGAAGAGGTTTCTTTAAATGGAGGATAAAGCTTACAATGACTATGATCATCAAAGACAGTGTTCTCTGAATACCAGTTCCTGGAGCCCTTGAGCGGAAGAGTGTTTCTATGCTCACATCTTTCCTATGAGCCTCCCATCATCATCTGGTTGCCTGTGAAACACAGGATAGACTTCATAGGCCTTTTTGGTCTTGTCTAGCTAAGCATGCCTCGTGTTTTTATGTCTGTTTCTGCTCATGGAAGATGTTCCTGAGATCTCGAGGCATGGTTTCCATCCACTTACAGATGGCTGCCTTCAGGAACTGATCTGCATACAAAGCCAGATGAGCAAGTGTGCGATGTGTCGCTGGCCCAAGATTTGCCATGTAACTAAAAAACATATTTGGAAAGAATGGTGTGGTCATGAAAATCAGTGTCTATTTTCAGAACCAAGAACCCTCTTTTTTTTTTACAACAAACAAACAAAAACCAAAACACTGTCTCTGGAATTTCTAGACTACTCTAATTCTACGTTTTAATATGTCAAGCCTTCCCTAACTTGGCGCTGTCCAGGTGTGTTTGACTATACCTTCAGCGATCCCTGGCCATCATGGTCGGTGGATGAATCTGTCAGGTTTGGTATCTCTGGCTCTCATCTTTCTGTTTGTGAATTCTTTCCAAAAGTTTGCATTTTTTGTGCATGCTTTCTCCAAATATGCACATGTTTTGACAGGATCACCAAAATCTAGGATGAGTGTGTAGTACTATCAAAGTAATAACTCTCTTTTGATCCATGTATCGATTCAGAAAGTCCAGATTAATGTCAATTCAAAATAAAATGTGACACCGATGAATAGCCGCACCATCCATAAGTCTGCTCTGTTTGAAGGCACTGAGTTGGAGGAAGGCAGTACAGAATTTGAAAGTCAACTTATGTTGTCTTAAGTTATTCTACAACCTGTGGTTCTCTCTACACCTTGGAAAAAAGAAAGGAAATGAATCTATTTCCTTTTGTATTGCAAGTCTGTGATGGTAGTTGGCTGCGCCTGGCAACTCTTCTTTTGAGCTTGCTTAAGAGAGATGTGTTGGATGCCAGTTTTGAATGAGACATATGGAGTCTCTTCTCCCAAGACATTCCTCCTTCTCCAAGATATGCATCCTTCTCCGCAGCATGGTTTCTAACAGGCTCAGTCTTGAGCATGATGTGGCAGGATGGGTTGCCAATATGATCTGTCAGGGATGATGGGAGTTGTGGCTCTTCCTCTGGCCTGGAACTCACCACCTGGTTGTGCACCACGCTGACCAGTTTTGGCCAGTTGTTGAATCTTGGCAAGAGTTGCAGAGATCTGGCTGAAGACCCTGACAAACTCTTCCTGCCTTCTCACTCTTGCCTCCACAGAAGTCTTCACCCTTCTTCACCAGGGTCTTGCTGGTTCTTGCAGTCTCACCCAAGACACCAGACAACACAGTAGTCTTATACAAAAGATCTACCTTTAATCTACTATATACACAGCTCAACTCCACTCTCTCCATACAATACTATCCACACACCAATCCACTACTACTACCCACACTTTACATTGGGATCCATAGTCATAGTTATAGTCATCTCATGGCACCACCTACTGTGGCCTGTTCCCACCCAGTAGGCGTGTACACCATTTCCATTGGTTATCCATGTTCAACCCACAATTGCTGATTTCATCATTCCAGCCTTGACCACTCAATCATTATCAGGTGTATCCAATTTATCACTATGCTCTTCTTGTCCTTGGCACTCTGGGCCTGTTAATTGCATTACTATTCTCACCTGAGTGGTTCTCTATTGGCTTCTGCTGAGTCACTTTGACCCTCACATATATCTTTTATTTCTCTACTGCATGTCCCATGCGGCTTTTTCCTTGACATGATCCTTCTTCTATAAGGTTGCCAGGTTTCAATCCTGGGCAAGTAGAGAGTGAGCTTGTCGCTCAATTTGGAACAGCCTCCTTACATTAAAGGTTTCTCTCCCCCAATCCATCCACCTGGGCGAAAAGCCATCCTCTGAACATGTTATTCTCTGGAGCGTCCATAGGAACAATCCACAAAGACCGCCCTCATACACTAGCTTCTGATAGGGAAATTGCATGTGTTTCAATTATTTTTGTTCTCCCCCTTCAGGAGTCCTGCCTTGCCATCTAGACGAGTTCATGCGTTCCCTTTTCCCTCTTATTTCAAACCTGTTGCTTTCGTTTACTCAGTTTAAGCTTTTCTGGATTCACTCCCCATCTGCACTTCCGATGCTGCAAATACAGGCACACCTCAGTTAAGAAAGCCTCTAAGAGAGAACCCTCTTTTTCTATTAAGCCTTACACCTTCCCAGCCCCCTCTTTTACTTGTCTTCTGGCATTTTTTAGCAGCATCAGCGTTGAAAGGATGCTGAAGGGAGGCCTAGACTTTCAATATCAGGTTGCAGCAGCATGTCTGCAGAAAAAGGAAAAGCAGAAAAAAGGGAATAAAATGGGATTTGCTCTTACTGTTATCAGGCAAAGTAAACAGCAGCTGCCTCCCAAAAACCTTACTGAGCATGCAGTGAATAGCAAAACAGAAGACTGTTACAGACTGCCAAAATAAAGCTGCTTTGAGTCTCGTTGGAGGTACAGTATGTTGTTTAAATGATGCATGCATCCTAAGAATCCAGAAGCTGCACCAAAGCTGCACTCCAGTGCTTAGGAATGGAGTGTGGCTTTGGCGCAACCTCCGGACTCTTAGGACCCATGCATCATTTAAATAGCATACCTCCAAAGAGACCCCAAGCAGCTTTATTTTGGCAGTCTGTAACAGGCCAGAGAGAGGAAAGCAGGGAAAGAGACATCAGCTACCTCCCAGTGTGTTAAGAAAGCACAGATCTATAGGTTTGGCCATCATAAAGGAGTCTGGCGAAAGGAAGAGATAAACCCTGGATGCATTTTGGCCCTTGGAAGATTCAAAATGTGCTTGCTTATAGAAGACTTACCTGACCTGGTTGTTTCAGTGCCTATTATTAGTTTTAGACTGAATTTTTTTAACAAGATGTTAAAAGCCAGATAAGTAAAAAGAAGATGGCTTTTCTTTCTTGTTTGTGATGCAGCAATCTATCCTCTTTTTTTTTTTTAGTTCTATACCATTTCTGCATCTGGTCAAACATTTTTCCATTTAAGAAGCCATGCCTAGGAACATATCTGCTTTGTTAACTGAGATATCCCTGTATATGGCTATAAGTGTAAGATAGTTGGAAGTATTTATTTGCTGTTTCTTGGAAGTGGTTCTTCAGGGGGTTCGTGAATGGACCGTTTCCATTCACGTTTCCTCGGGAGTTGCAGTGCATGATGTACGGAATGAAAATCTGTTTTCCCCTTTGTGGTTTAGTGAGCATTTTTGAATAGAACGCATGGGGATATTAGCTGTATTAGTGAAGTGTTCCTCCAGCGACACTTTGCGTAGATCGAGATTTGGCAGTCACACACTTAGTAGATAGAAAGCAAAGCTTGTTTTCCTCTAGATTAGCACTTTGAAGTGGCTTCTCGGTTTTTAGTTTCAATGACACGGTTTTGCCTGTACATGGGTGCATATGTGAGAGGGAGCGGAGGGAGATGTTATTCAATAAAGTCATGCCTCCTTTGTACTGCTATAACTCTTTCTTTCTCTCTTGTCTTCTGATAACAACTTGGCACTTGCTGCTGGCGCTTGTTTAACAGGGGAGAGGCTTTTTGGCACCCAATCTCTGCAGCGATCCATATAAAAAGGATTGAGAGTTGAAACGTTCTCTCCTTCTCTTTATGCTTGTTCCCTTCCTCCCATTTCAATTGTGTCTTTTATCAAATTCTAACTTGTGCTGTTTAGGTTGTCAGTCAGCGGTTTCCACAGAACAGCATTGGAGCTGTCGGCAGTGCCATGTTCCTGAGGTTCATCAATCCTGCGATAGTCTCTCCGTACGAGGCTGGGATCTTGGATAAGAAGCCACCGCCGAGAATCGAAAGGGGCTTGAAGTTAATGTCTAAGGTGAAGAAGAAACTGAGGGGTTTTGGGGTGTGTTTGGGGTAGAGGAAGAAAAAGTTTTATTACTGTTGTGCATCTTCAAGTCGTTTCCGATTGGTGGCAATTGTAGGGCAACCCTGGCATGGGGTTTTGAGAAGGTCACCCAGTGGGTTTCCATGGTTGAGCGAGGATTTGAACCCTGGTCTCCAGCATCGTAGTCCAAAGCTCAATGCACTACACCACCCAAGGGCTCTCTCTTAGTAAAATACCAGCAAAGTATTATCATGGCGGCCATTTGAAATAAATTGCCACGTATCACATTAAGGCGCAATCCGTTACAAAATGATCTCCACAAGAATATATTTGTTCCAAGAAGAATTTGAACAAGTTTCTCTTTCATTAACAGTGCATTTATTTTCACGAATGCTATGCCGCTTTCTATGTTTTAATTTATACATACACTTCTGTGTGCACTTCCTTTGAGCGAACATAGTGATTGACTGGTAAACGGTATCGCCAAATTTAGGGGTACAAATATTGATGGGTTTAGTTGTTCCAGTTTGAAATGAATCCTTTGCAATGGCAAAAATCATGCTAAAGAGGAGGGTTCATGGTGCTGCTTCTTGTGTCATAGTTAGCATGGGTTGCTTCAGCAGTTCTGTTTGTTGTTTAGGTTCTACAGAGCATTGCCAACCACGTCTTGTTTACAAAGGAGGAACACATGCGGCCTTTCAACGACTTTGTCAAAAGCAATTTTGATGCAGCTCGGAGGTAAGCCAGATAGAGGGATGAACTCTAAAGAAAGTTTTGCCAGGAACAAGCAGGCTTAGATCTGCAAACAATGAACCGGATGTCAATTGGGAAATCTTGTCCGGAGCAGACATGTGTCAGAGTCTAGAAATGATAATAAAGCACACTAATACTGGGTAAAACGAGTAAAGCCAGTGCACATTAAATCCCAAAGACAGCAACTCTTAAATCCGGAGGGCCAGAAGCAAGAGCTGTGATCCATCTTGGGCAGATCTGTTGGACCAGAAGCATTCACAAAACTGATACACAGTCTTGTAACTTATGCTGAACAGACAGTCCAAAATAATTCTGCTTCGGGTCACTTTGGAGGTATGCTGTTTAAATGCTGCATGTGTCCTAAGAGGCTGGAAGCCGCGCCAAAGCCACACTCAAGTCCTAAGGACTAGAGCGCAGCTTTGGTGCAGCCTCTGGCCTCTTAAGTTGTGTGTATTATTTGAACAGCATACCTCCAAAGTGGCCCGAAGCAGCTTTATTTTGGCCTGTCTGTATGGGTCCTTAGATGGTTTTACAAAGGGGTAAATCAATTCACCCAGCATTTTTTATTTATGGCTTATGGTCATGTTGACCAAATGGAACCTCTTTGATCATAGGCAGTGATCCTGTGAAAAACTGATGGTTGGTAAGCAATGACAGAAAGAAAGAATATTGGTGTCATATCCTGACTCTTAAAGAGAGCCTTTTGTCTGCACTAACTGGATTGTACTTTCATATTCTTGGGCGGAAAGGGACTAGAGAATGAAGGGGTAGTTTGCTCTCACTGCTATCACTGTATCGCTAATGGCAGTTCCTGCTGTCTCAGAACAAGGAAGGCAAAATGTTAATGGACTGTAAGGAAAGTACAGGGATGTGTGCCAACAACGGTGTGTGTTGTAGTTTCCAGGAAGGTTGCTGTCTCTGCTGCTTTCTGGTAACTGGCCATGAGAGTGTGTGCTCACTGCGCTGGGCAAAGGAATGTATATTGGACTGGCCATACTGGTGTAGCAACCAGAATCCCTTTGCTGGCAGAAAAATGTGGCTGTATCCACAATGTGCAATAGTAATCTCTTGGGATTCAGAACTTTTTGAGCCGCAGCTCCCAGAATCCCTTGAGCCATGGCTATGCAGCTTTGGGGATTCTGGGAAACGTAGGCCCAAAGTGACTTTTCCAGCCTCTCCTGCGAACATCAGCCCCAGTGCACATGTCTCAGAAAGCAAATCAGCTATGGTATCAAAGGTGGTGCTTTGATACCATAGCCAAAGATAGTTATGTTTTCCTCTATGATTCCATAGGTTTTTCCTTGACATTGCGTCAGACTGTCCGGCAAGTGACACGGTCAACCACAGCCTTTCGTTCATCAGCGACGGCAACGTACTTGCTCTGCATCGCCTGCTTTGGAACAATCAGGAGAAGATTGGCCAATACCTTTCCAGCAACAGGTAGAACTGGCTGAACTGGGGCCCAAAATGGTTGGGTTTGGTCAGCGGCTGAGGGTACAGTAGGGTACTTACTCTAGACATTGTTGCAAGTGATCTATCTTGGGAAGGTGTTTTTCCCCTGAGAAATGGACTTCTGGTTGACGTTGTAAGTTCAGGTCTGACTCAGTGTAGACAGTTTCTTTTCCTGTGTAGACAAGGAGCTGCTTCAGTCCCACTTGCTCATTTACAGCTGCCCGAAAATGTTCACGATCTTTCCACAACACATAATTGAAATTGTGCCGGGGTTTGGTGCAACGCATCTCAGTTACTAGGTATGCCGGAAAATAGGGTACCTTGACCCGCCCTTCCCAAAAACCTGGGGTATAAAGTCTGCTCTGTATGTTATCATAATCAATATTATTATTATTACTATGATTATTATTACTACTATAATTATGATATAATGCTGAAAGGCAACATTAAAACCCCATTAAACAATTAACCAAGACACAACACAAAAGGAGAAGGGAATGGTAGTGAGGAAGGGGATCAGATCCAGCAGTTCTTCTCTGCCTCTGAGGCCTGGACCAAGGCAGATGGACTGGATGGAGGGCATTAATTTAATTTAATGAAGCATTAATTTAAAAGCAGAACATCAGTTAAAAAGCTAAGAGTCTGACAAAGTAATGCAGGTTTTACTGCCTGTTGTAAGCTGTACAAGAAAGGCGATAACCTGTCTTTCTCTGGGAAGGGGGATCCACAATTGGGGTGCTGCTACAGAAAAAGCCGTGTCTAATGTATTCACCAACTGAACCTATTGGGGTGGTGGGGCACGCAACAGGGCCTTTGCTGAAGATCCCAAATTCCAGGCAGGCTCATATAGGAGGCGGCGGTCTTTCATATATCCTGTCTGCAAGCCATGTAATAAGGCCAGTATTTCAGCACAGAGCAAGCCAAGGCACAGGTACAATGGGGTGAAGTGTGGGTTGTAGGGAACAGTTGTAGTTGGGAACATAAATCTGCATGGCTTGAGGGGTTGGGATTGGGTGGGCTGGATTTTCATTCAAAGGTAGAAAAGTTATGTCTGCTTCAGCAAAGTTATCTGTACCGGTTGCATCTCCCTTATCTAGAATTCCGATATCTAAAATAGTCCAAAAGCCCAAACATTGTTTGGCTGAGAGAATGTCACCTTTGCTTGCTCTTGGTTCATCATATATAAACTTTGGCCCCATACAGACTGCCAAAATAAAGCTGCTTCAGGTCACTTTGGAGTTAAGGCTGTTTAAAGGATGCGTGCATCCTAAGAGTCCGGAAACTGTGCCAAAGCTGTGCTCCAGTCCTTAGGACTGGATCGTGGCTTTGGTGTGGCTTCTGGACTCTTAGGACATATGCAACATTTAAACAGCATACCTCCAAAGTGACCCGAAGCAGCTTTATTTTGGCCTGTCTGTATGGGGGCCTTTGTTTCATGCACAAAATTATTAATTTATACACTGTCAGGATACGTGTATAAGAAACTTTGGCCTGATACAGACAGCCAAAATAAAGCTGCTTCGAGTCACTTTGGAGTTTTGCTGTTTAAATGATACATGCATCCTAAGAGTCCAGAAGCCGCACCAAAGCCATGTTCCACTCCTAAGGACTGGAGTGCAGCTTTGGTGCAGCTTCCAGACTCTTAGGACGCAAGCATCATTGAAACACCATACCTCCAAAGTGACTCGAAGCAGCTTTATTTTGGCTGTCTGTATAGGGCCTTCGACACATTTTATTTTTAGACTTGGGTCCTGTTTCAGAGATGCTGCGTTACGTACATATATGCAAATCCAGATATTCCAAAATCCAAAAAATAATTAAAAAATTAAAAATACAAAGCACCTCTGGTTCCAAGCATTTTGGATAGGGGAGACTCAGCCCTGTACTAACGGTTTGCACCTGGGACTTTCTGATGTATTTTGTCCATGCAAATAGTGCAAACGATTTTATAGACTAAAAATACTACGTATGGCTGATTACCAGTGACAGCTTGCAGGTTTGTTGAATGTAAGATTCAAGGGAGAATATCTGTTAAAAGAACATCATACCCATCACCATTTTTTGCTGGTGTTTTATTGATAATGTGCCATCTTCCACCAGGGACCACAAAGCTGTTGGAAGGCGACCGTTCGACAAGATGGCGACTTTGCTTGCATACCTTGGTCCACCCGAACACAAGCCTGTGGCAGACACACAGTGGTCCAGTATAAACCTCACCAGTTCCAAGTTTGAAGAGTTTATGACTAGGTAATGGCCTGCAAATACTTGTATGTCTTACTCTAATAATTGCAGCAGTTGCTTTAAGCATTGACCGGTTGCAGCAGACACACTATAATACAGTATTGCTTCAGTTGTTCCTCCTATCTTTCTTTTGTCTTGGTTTCTTTTGCACATTGAGATTTCAGAATTATATTTGTTTAGATTTTCCTTGCATGTTCAACATAACCTCCAAGGTATTTCTGTGGACATTTCCTCTGTTTACAGTAGTTGGCTGGCTATTTCTGTTGGGAAAGGCAAAATATAGACGCATCGGAGGGTGATAGAGTCTCCTTCCTTGGAGGTCTTTAAACAGAGGCTGGATGGCCATCTGTCAGGGATGCTTTGATTTGGATTTCCTGCATGGCAGAATGGGGTTGGGCTGGATGGCCCTTGGGGTCTCTTCCAACTCTACGATTCTATGATTCTAAGTGTGGATTGATGGCTTCATGCTTCTGTTTCTGTTCCCAGGCACCAGGTACATGAAAAAGAGGAGTTCAAGGCCCTGAAAACACTAAATATTTTCTACCAAGCGGGGACTTCAAAAGCTGGCAACCCTGTTTTCTACTACATCGCTCGCCGGTAAGATTGCTTTCCTTTCCTTAAATTATTACTTCTGTGACCTGTGAAATTACTATACAGAAGCATATGCTGCTTTTTGATAATGGTATCCATCCAATTTTGTGTTGTGTATGTGTTTATGTTCTGAAAATGTGGGCAAATCGAAGCGTACACTTCTGCAAAAACATGCCAGCGAACGTCTCTTATTCTAAAGTAGGTACTGCTTAAAAGAGCTCTCGAAGATGACCTGAAGCAGCTTTATTTTGGCAGTCTGTATGGGGCCAAATATATAATCTTTTATATATTATAAGCCAGGAGTTTAGAAAGCATGCATTTTGGGTGTTAGACTTTGACCGGCTTTGGCGGCCATGGAACATGCGTGCCCGGATTTCTCCTTTTCTGTGATGCTGGGTGAACCTTCAGGTTAGCAACAGACATCTCATTTCTGAACTCCCTTGTGAAAAAGAGACCTGGCTATATTCTTGAAAGTGGTGATGGAAAAGAAGAGGCATTTGGGGTTTGATGTGACAAAAAGTAGCTTCCATTACTTTAGTGTATTGAGTAGGTAGGCAATGTCAGGATCATGCTGATAGAAAACAAGGTGGCGACTTGTTTTGGGCAAGCCATGTACACACCGCGAAATGAAGAAATTGGGTCTGTAGGCTACTGTGTTTCCCGCTTTGATCCATAGTGAAAGGCAGGAAATATAAATAAACCACATTATTATTATTATTATTATTATTATTACTACTACTATTCTTATTGCATGAGGTCTAGCGAAATCTGACTTACTCTTCTGGGCTCAATACACTTGATTGCTTTTTTGAAACCGTGTAAACATGTCTCCGTATATGAAGAGAAATGAAACACATTTGGCATAATTAGATTATTTATTAAGACCTCCAGCTTTTTGTGATACAGTTCCTTTCATTTTAATGCAAGTCAGGTAGCTATTTGGTCATTCCTTCTGAAATCCTTCTAGAAGAGTCTTGCCACGTATGTATTCATTTAAAAATGTTTTCATTTCTGTCGTCCAGATGCTGTTTAGTCGGCCTCCGTTTTCTTTCTTCTCCATTGCACCTGTCTAATGCATACCTAAACGCATTTAGGCATGCTGAGACTATTTAATGGTTATTGAGGATCAAGTCGGTTTGCACCAGAGAGCAAAACCAAAATGGTGATTCACTTGCATGTCTTGGTTTGTCTTCTGAGAAACTTAATAGCATGAAAGTTAAAGCTGTATTGGAAATAAGAGCATATAGCTGTGCATATGTGTATATGCTCATTGGAAATGAAATGTTGAAGGTCAAATTAAATTAACATTCAAGTCATAAACAGGCTACCCTGACTGTTATATTCAATGACAAAGACAAGACATGAAGATTAAAAAAGTGAAGAGAAATAGGATTACAGCCACAGGAACACTGCCATGTAAGCTAGTACAGCGGTTGTGTGACGGGGTTGTGGCTACTTTGTTAGTAGCCTTTCCCCTGGAGGTGCCAGCCTTTGCAGGAGTAGTCATGGCTACTTTGTTAGTTGCCTTTTCTCTGGTGATGCCAACCGTCGTAGGAGTAGATGCTTTGGGAGTTGTAGGTTCTGCCAAGTACAGTTCGCACAAAACTGCAATCGCCAGGGCAGGCCATACCCATTTGAACAGCTTCTTCATCCTGCATTTTTGTATAAGCAAAAACACATGAATTAACTATACACACTTCTAGAAAGAATTGTCCTCTCATCACAGTCAGTCCAAGATCTGGTTTGTTGCAGGATCCCAGGCAAGTGTGTATATCCCTCTCTCTATAAACATGAATAGTATTTCAGGCTCAAATCAAGCCATTCTAAACTTCGGATCCTTATTACAGCCAGCTTCCAAAGCCGAAAGTTTAAACATTTTGTGGGGGATCCTCAAATGTGTTCACACCGAGTAATATATAATATACAAGTCATTTGGTAGGCAAGAGTTTAAGAAGCTAAGGTCCTTCAAGTGGTCACAAAAAGGCTGAACCAGGTCCGGCAGTTTCAAGGCATTTAATCTATTGGATTAAAGCTCCTATCAGCCCTAGACAAAAGGTAGGTGTTGTAAACCAGCGATGTTGCCAAAGCCACAACACTGGGTGTCCTATGGCTACTTAATACATGAACATGTGTGTATTGTTCTGAAATCAGGCTTCGCAGCGCCAATCTGTATTTGTCACTTCCAAAGTAAGCCCAGAGACATATAGAAGCTTCAGCAAACATATATAATTGGGGAACACATTATGTGCTTTTAATTTTCCTTTTGACATTGTTGATTTTATTTGTTGCTAGGGACAGAGGTTTGCTATTCTCAGGACTAAGGGACCCTAAAGCAACACCTGTATAGGAAGATGAGAAGCTGCAGCTTTGGGCAGCATGTGATAATGTTGCGCATGACGTATCTCCTCCATGAGTACCGCAAGCTTCACTAAAGACTCCGCTGTCGAGTCATAAGGCTGTAGCAGTTTAACTCTCAGTGTTCAGTGGTAGCACATGTTTGTATGTTTGGCACATACACTTCTACCCATGTTTTCAAATGATAATTCCTTTAGTGGGATTCTGAATTGCTCTAGTACTCAGTTGGCCCGTGGAGTTAGCTCCTCGTAGTATGATCTCCTTTTTATGCATGCGTATGTTTCTTTAGATATATCACAAGGACTAGTAACTCATTTAATTTGCAGGTTTTTAACATGGGAATTACTTTAAACTCTACTGTGGGCCTTGCACATTGGCTGGCATTTGGGGCACAGGACGTACAGTGAAAGCTGAAAAACTGCCATTAAAAAAACCACTGTTATTAACCTTTCTAGGAATCTCTAGGTCCTCCAGCACAACTCTGTGGTCAATATCTGCCAGAGGCTGACCATAGAATCACACCGGAGAACCTACACATGCCTAGAGAAGTGCTTTCTCTAGTAACCTCTAAATCCTTCAGCGCCAATCTATGATCATTTTCCAGCAGAGTGATGCTAGAGGACCTACAGATTCCTAGAGGGAATCTGTGAATCAAATCCGTAAATAGCCCAGTCTGCAAAAGTCAAAGCCGCAAATGTGGACTGTGTTTTAAATCGATATTTTGCATTAGCGCATGTGAGCACTTTGGGAGGATTTACTCCGTAAGGCAGGCTGCACGTTTGATTCATTTGAGACGCTCAAGGATCTAGGAGAGCTACCTAATTGCTGTGTAAAATAGGTTTTGCAGCTGGACTTGCCAGATGCCTTAATTCATTTCTTGTCGTTTTTATCAATGCTGCTTCTCCAAAGTCTCCCAGCACCTTTCTTAGTAGCAAAACTCAATATTCCTTCCTCCCCGCCACTCCAGTAAATACACATTTCTTCTTCTTCTTGTTCTGCATCCCACATTTAGTTTGACGGAATACCTTTTAAAAATACGTAGCTATCCCATTAATTCTTTTCCGCTTATTGTTCCATACCTGTTTTCGGTTTCAGATGCTTATGATGAAGGCTAAACACAGGAGCCTCTAGGAAGTCCCCTTGCGTGCGGCTGATAATCAGTCAGCTCAATTCTGCCATTTAAATATAATTTCAGGAGGGTTATGCAATGGCAAGCCTCCAAATGATTGGTTCTTGTGCCAGGCAGGTAACTCCGTGTTACCTTTTTCCAGGGCAACAAAGACAAACACAAAACGGTTTGCCCCCGCTGTCTGCTGGAGGAAGTAAATTTAATTTTCATTTAAAGCTTTTTTTAAGTGTATGAAAAGAATAGCCTATTCATTTCACCAACTGGTGAGTAAATGGTTTAATGGACCATCTTTAGGCGGACCGAACATGCTAAGAGCTGTGTTTTGGCTTCATCCAAGACCGCAGCTTTCCCCCAGCTCTACAAGTGTGTTTAGGAAATGGCTGAAATTTAAGAACTTGCATCAGGAAGTCCCAAATAAAGCTGCTTGGGGTCTCTTTGGAGGTATGCTATTTAAATGATGCATGGGTCCTAAGAGTCCGGAGGTCGCGCCAAAGCCACACTCCATTCCTAAGCACCGGAGTGCAGCTTTGGTGCAGCTTCCAGATTCCTAGGATGCATGCATCATTTAAAAAGCATACCTCCAAAGGGACCTCAAGCAGCTTTATTTTGGCAGTCTATAACAGGCCATTTTTACCAAGAAGATGTTGAGACGCCATTCTTCCTAGTCTTCTTTCACCAACTACAAACGTAGTCTTCATTTCGGCTGATAATGTAACTGCAAAGAGGATCTACAGGAGTGCTTTAAAAAGTTGATTCAGCATCATGTTTCTTCTCTCGTCATTTTCTCTATATAATCAGAAATGGGAACCCATGGTGATGTTGGACTATAATTTCCAACAGCCCTAGCTAACGTTAGGAACCACTGGATTAAATGGCTTTAGAGTTTCCAAGTCCGTGGACAGGAGAATCTATGTTGGCCACTAGTTATGATGGCCAAAGGGAGCTTCCATGTTCAGAGTGATGGACGCTACAGTCCATGAAGTTCAGCAGAGTAGTAAGTTCCCCATTCCTTAAAAAAGATTTCTTTAGGTAGTAGTGCTAAGCAAAGGTTGTGTTAAGTATACAGGAGCTGAGACTAACTGCCTTTGAAGGGTATCGGGATGGAGAACCAAGGACTTACCTCCTCATTCCTCCAGCTCACAAAAAGAATTGAAACGCCGCTTGGTTTGTTTCTGGTTGAGCAGAGTTGGCTGTTTCACGCTGCCTCCTGAACAATTGCTGGAAAGGGATGGGGAACCTGGACCCTCATAGTTACTTAGAAAATAATCCAACCAAAAAATGAAAAACCAGATCCACACTTAAATTCATACACATGGAACTACATATCTCTTGGAAAGCTATTGAAGCTTTAGATAATTGAACTCCTTTCCACCAAAAACCCAGAAATCTATGCACAAAATTCTGTGTTTCGAGATTGTTGTGCACAATAGCACAAGGACATTCTTCGGAGGCCCTTTCTTGAATACACCATGTGTCCTTTTTGTCATCATCACCACTGTCAGTTCATGCACTCTATTATCCAGTAACTGCCCCTGCTAGGCAATGAACCAGAGGTCGAGAATGTGGTGATCACAATCCCAATCCTCCCATAGAGAGGAGTGTCAGCGTGTGGTTTGACAAAATAGGCTACCCTGCCTCTGCCTGGTAAGTTGTGTTGGGTTACATCCCCAGCCATGGGAGTTGTAGTCTAGAGAGCAACAGGTTGAGGAAGGTGACCTAGCCATGGAAAATTAAAGCGGGCGCTGTGACGGAAGTTTATAAAATTGGGCATGAGATGCAGAAAGTGGACACATTTCTGACTCTCAAAGCTTATAATGCTAGAATTTAGGGACTCCCAAAGCATATACTGTAATCTAGAATTTAGGGACCCTCAAAACTTATAATGCTAGAAGTTAGGGACCCCGAAAACTGATAATGCTAGAATTTAGGGACTTCCACTGAAACATGTTTTTACACAGCTAAAGAAAAGGGAAAAGAACAGCCACCCCGACCAAGATTGATTTTGGTGAGGAAGCTCTTTGCTCATTAGATGTTTTGGCCTTTGCTTCTAGTCAACCCCAGCCAGCATGGCCAAGGAAAATGGGATGGTGAGAGCTAAAGTTCTCAATGTCTGGAAGGCCAGAGGTTCCTCACCTCGATTTAGGGAGTTTGCTGCTATGGCATTAGATCAGTGGTTTTGTCTTCCATTTGTTTTGGACTTCAGATCTCAGGAGCCCCAGCCAACTTGGCCAACTGTCAGGAATTATGGGAGCTGAAGTTCAAAACATCTGAAGGACCAAAGGTTAGGAACCACTGGATTAAATGGCTTTAGAGTTTCCAAGTCTATGGACAGGAGAATCTAGGTTGGCCACTAGTTATGATGGCCAAAGGGAGTGTCCATGTTCAGAGGCAGTATATTCCTTAAAAACTAGGTTCTGGGTCCTGCTTTTCAACTTCCTTAAGGCATCCACAAGGAAAAGATACTCCAGTGAAACACTAGGAGGAATTTTCTAATGGTGAGAGCTATTCAACAGTAGGATATGCTGCCTCGGAGTGGTGGAGTCTTCTTCTTTGGAGGCTTTTAAACAGAGGTTGGATGGCCGTCTGGCTTTGGTTGTGAGTTCCTGCATGACAGAATGAGGTTGGACTGGATGTCCCTTGGGGTCTCTTCCAACTCTGTGGTTCTATCTCCTTGTCCAAAGTGAGAATCAGGATGCTAGAATTAGGTAGACCCTCCATCTGAACTAACCTGGCTTCTCTTAGCCTTTTTATTTTGGCAGTGGCAACCATACTGCATACAGCTTTGTTTCCTAGGAATGATACGTGTGCTTTTGAGGATGACATTTCCTTCTTAAGAGGCCACAATAGTGTGGTAATTCTATCCCTACCAGGATATAACAGAGAGTTAGAACCACACGTTGCTTTTGCGCTTTGCGGCTTCGCCTCTCAGAAGGAAAAAAGCATTGATGATTTTTCAAAAGCATCAGTAGCTATGGCATCCCTTGTCTCCCGCTTGGTGTGAAATCCACCTGCAAGTTGTAACGTGATGCCATTTAAAGTTACCTATCCTTGGTGTAAGTACAGTGTATCTGCTGGGGTTCAGTTTCAGGACCCGTCTGTGAATACCAAATATCCCTTGTATATGGTATCCACTGTATTTAATGGGACTCGAGTATCCACAGATTTTGATCTGTGAATGCCCAAGTCCCATTAAATACACTGGATATTACAATAGTGTCCCTTATATAAAATGCCAAAAATCAAGGTTTCTTTATAAATTTGGGGGGAATATTTTCAGGTTGTGGATGCTTGAATCCGCAAATAAAGAATCCATAGATACAGAGGGACGATTGTGTGTTGCACAGCGATGGAAAGTGTCTCAGTCCAAGTGGAAAATAACATCATTTTAGATGCGCTCATCAGGGATTTCCAAGTCCTTGTTCTTCACTGAGAACAAGGACAGGCCATAAAAATCTAGGTTCATATCCTAAGCCAAGCCCCAGGTTTGTAGTATGTGGAAGAATAGTTTGTGATGTCGACACCCTGGTTGAGAGATTTGTAATGCTTGGGTCTTGCTCTGATAACCAAATGCTTAGGTATATTCTGTTGTTCCGATGTATGTAATGTGAGAACTTACATTTTTCTGTATCCAGGTGAGGCAGGGCAGGTTGTACATGTTTGGCATATTATGAACGGACAATATTTCTTCCTCCTCAGAAATACATATTCTACACAAGTAGAATTCAAAGATGTAGCCATGTTAGTCTGTCATATCAATATATCAATATATTCTTTCTGTTTGTCTCAAAGGTGCTACAAGATCTCTCTACAGCTCCGTATGAAAATGCTTTTAAATGCATGTATGAATGTAAGGCTGCCATATAGATGGAACAGGTACAGGTTTTTGTACAGATTTATTCCCTTGTTGTTAGCCAGTTCGGTGTAGTGGTTTGAGCCTTGGGACTATGGCTCCGGAGACCAGGGTTCAAATCCTGACTTGGCCAGGTAAACCCATTGAATGACTTTGGGCAAGTCACAGCCTCAGAGGAAAGCCAGGGCAAATTCCCTCTGACCATATTATGCCAAGAAAACCCTGCGATAGAGTCGCCATAAGTCAGAAAAGACTTGAAGGTACACAAGAACAACAACATTCACATGTTATTCAAACCTTGGTGCTTTAAATATTTTTGCCTAGGAAGTCCTCAGTTGATCTTGGAGATACTTCTTTCTTCCTATAAGTTCTTTATAACAATGTTGGGAATGAGATTTAGAAATTATATACTTAGAAATTATATCTACAGTACCCATGGCTCTTTGCCATAATTCAAAGATATAGCCATGTTGGTCTGTTAAATTACTATGTAGAGAGATCTTGTAGCATCACTGAGACTAACTGAAAGCAAGAAGTTGGCATCACGAGCCTTTGTAGGCTTAAATTTACTTTTTCAGATGCATTTAAATGCATCTGAGGAAGTAAACTGAATTATAGGAAAGCTCATGCTGCCAGCTTCTTTCTTTCAATTAACCTCAAAGGTGCCACAAGATCTCTCTACATACTAACTCTTTGGCACATCCCTGAAGTGACTGTCAAGTGGGTTGCATGATGTAGTCACTAGAGGGAGCATCCTACTAAAGTCTCGCTCTGTATTTCAATGGGTGTGATAAATCATCATTTACATTGGGGCATTCTGAAAAGCCTTCATCCACCTTGCAACTCCAGAGTCCTTCCACTGAGTTGCTTCTGTTGGTATTCTAAAGTTCTTAGTAAGCCACATTTCTTTTCTGGTAGGCACATTTCCCAAGTTGAACTTCCACACCTCTGTTTTATGCCTTCAGGCCCTTTCTGTCTTTACGTCGACCCTAAAGGCGAACCTGTCGTGGGGTTTTCTTGGCAAGATTTCTTCAGAGGGGGCTTGTCTTTGCTTTCCTCTGATTCTGAGAGAGTGTGACTTGTGTAAGGTCACCCAGTGGGTTTACATTGCCTTCCAGAGTCATCGTCTCAACTACACCATGCTGGCTCTTACTTACATAGTGCTGCGACTGGTATCAAAATGGGATGGTATCTTGGGAAGAGTCAGTGCGGTGTAGTGGTTTGAGAGTTGGGGTAGTGATCCACTTGGTTATGGAAACCCACTGGGTAACCTTTGGCAAGGCACACTCTCAGCCTCCGAGGAGGACAATGGCAAATCCACTCTGAACAAATCTTTCTATGAAAACCCCATTATTGGGGCGGCCATAAGTCAGAAACAACTTGAAAGCACACAACAACAATAAATTGGGGGGATTCTGGAAATCAGGAGTTGAATAACGTTGAATCTGTACCATCAATATTGGAGATGTGGAAGCCGAGGGGGACAAGGGAAGAATACCACTTTCCCAATTTGGCACACGGATGCGGGCATACACAGCCTTCACCTCTCTATACGTTTTGCCACCAGCTTTTTTGCACTAAAACTCCCAACAGCCCTAGCCAGCATGGGATTATGAGAGTTGTAGTCCAAAAGGTCTGGTAGGGAGGAAGAAGCTGGCCTCTGTCCTTCTCAGGTTGCTAGACATCCCAGAAAGTTTGGTCTCGCTTTTAGTGAGGGCAAGACTGAATTAGCCCAGCTATACACACAAATGTGATGCAGGCGTTTGCAAACAGAGGCTTACTCCCATATATTCAGACTTTACGTTTCCATTTGAAGTTACTTCACTGTCCACCATTAAAACCAAAACAACGGTGCATGAATTGGCCCTTTGTTTCCTGATACCATAGAAAATATCCCCTTTAATGTTAAGCGAAGGAGCTTTCTGCAGCGACAGTCGCAGTTGGGCTGCTCTGGAAGTCCGTTCAGTTGCGCTCAGCTTCGAAGGACGCGTGTCTGAGGTTTGGAGGTGTAAACCATTGCTTCACACGTAACAATTAAGTTCTATTTTTCCCCCTTTCGCCCTTGCTCTCAGTGTATAATTTTCCCAGCCAAGGGAGCCTGCTTGCTATCTTAAGGCCTACGTGCCACTTTCGCTTGCGGCGTAGGCAGGAGCCTTGTTTATTTCTGTTTGAGCGGTGCTATGGTCACTGCTTTTTTGGAACTTCCTGACATTGTTGAAATCCTGGCACTCGTTTTGCTGGCTCACAAACCGTGCATTCCCTCCCCTACAGCCACATAATGTTATCATGCTCTAGTCTGCCGAGTTGGATGAACTGGAGTTAAACATGGGGATGGTGCATACCTTCTTGGAACCCCCCACTGAAACCGAACCTTCAACTCCTGCATGTCATGTATTGCAGTTGCTATGTCCTTTTAACTAATAGTAATTTAGATTGAGCAAAATTGAGGCCTGCGTCAGACTTTCCCCAAGGGTACACACAGGTAAGCTGATACCCTCCATGTGTTTCGTATTGCAGCATCAAAATCCCTGACCATTCGTCATATTGACTCATGCTTATGGGAGCTAGCGTCTCATGCATTTGAAGGGCACCAGGTAGCTATCCCATGCTCCAAGGGGAAAAGATGTTTTAAGCAGGGCCTAAAGAAAGTGAGATGAAGTGGTCTCATTCCTCCTGTCAACCAAGTAAAGCTTTCTCAGGTTTTGAGACCAGTTAAAGAATGGCTGCGGCTTGCCTTAAACACGTTGTCTTTACCTACAGAGAGAATTTCCGTACAGCACTGGTTCCCAATCTTTGGTCCTTCAGACGTTTTGGACTTCATCTCCCAGAAGCCCCAACAGTCAAAAATTCTGGCACTGAAGTCCAAAACATTTGGAGGACCGAAGATTGGGAACCACTGCTGCTGTATAGGAAACCAAACAAGCATACATGCCAAGGCTGGCAACTTGTAGCCCTCCTGGTATTGCTGCACTGCATCTCTGAGCTTTATCGGCCCTAACCAGCATTGCCAGTGCGGAAGGATGATAGGAATTGTAGTGTACTAACATCTGCAGGGGCACAAGTTGGCTATCCCTCTTGTGCCCCATTGCTTGCAAAGTATGAGACTAAAGTTTGTGCTGCCTATAGCCATGTGGGCCTAAATTCAATTATTAGTCCCACAGAGAGTATTTCCACGGACTTAGTGGGGACTTGGTAAGTCAACATGCAGGTAAGCTCCATAGATGCAGTGGATCTGCTCTACTTGGAAATAACAATTGGATTTAGGCTATGGATAAAGAAGCTAAGCCCTTAATACAAAAGCGCAGGAGTACACACCTCGACTTTGGTCATGTTAGGGGCAAGCAAACACAAGTCATGCATGGAGCATTCATTTCTCCTGAATGGTGACATGTTGCTCCTGTTAACTAAGTAAACATGTAGGAGGCTATAACCAGTGGTCCATTAGCGCAGAAACTTTCCAATTCATCTCCAGTGAATAGAAGCCACTGGCTATCAATAGCTGCACCTGCCTGGTGTAACTTAGACTGTCGGTTCTCAAAAAAGGGCCATCGGATCACATGTCTCTATTCCACATTGGGCACAAAACAACCCTTAAGTTGAGCTTTCCCCAGCTAATGCACACTTTCCCCACCTGTTCTTCGCTCACGCTTGCTTACCTGCTGCATAGCAATAGAGGAGAAGGCCATGTTGGTTTGCTTTTTTATTTAGCTGTGCCAGAATTGATTCAGCAACTGCTGAGCCTTGGCTCAAAGAGGAGCATCATTGGGCTGGTTACTTTGGCCTGATACAGACAGCCAAAATAAAGCTGCTTCGAGTCACAGTGGAGGTATGGTGTTTCAATGATGCATGCATCCTAAAAGTCCAGAAGCCACACCAAAGCCATCCTCCAGACTGCGATGCGGCTTTATTTTGGCTGTCTGTAACAGGCCTTTAGGTGTGATTTTAAATATGACTCCATTCCCTCTACTCCCCAAGTAGCACATGTAAGCTTAAAAAGACTAATTGCTCATATATAGACAGCTTCGGTCTCCAGTTATCGAGGGCAGTCTGGATCTTTGCTCTTGTCTTTTTTGGCGGAGGTGACCTTATGCAAGTCACACTCTCTTAGCTTCAGAGGAAGGCATTGGGAAACCTCCTCTGAGCAAATCCCAAGAAAACCCTATGGTTGCCATAAATTGGAAGCAACCTTGAAAGCGCACAACAGCAACGAAGTATTGTGATGCCCGAGCCAGCTTTGACCAAACATGGCAGTGATACTTTTTGGTACTACATCTCCCAGAGTCCAGAGACTGCAAGGCTGGGGACTTTTTTGTTGTGGGATTCTGGGAGATGTAACAACAACAACTTTCACAGGTTTTAAGACATAGCCATTAGTATCAAAAATAGTTTAAGCTAGTGGACATTGTCCTACCCCATCTAGGAATAAGGGACCATTTGCTAGTATCTCTTTATGAAAGGACCATTCGATATATTGAAAACTGTGGCTGTAGGTGAGCTGCTGTTCGTCTATTCAAACAACCCATCTTCTCCATTCTTATATGACGAGTCTAATGTCTGGATTTGGATATGATGATCATTTGAATTCTGATTTGGATGTGAATTCAGGTGATTGTTCTCTTAAAGACTGGCATCTTGGTAAGTTATTGCAACAATACAGTAGAGCTTATCAAAGAAATAATGGGGGTTGGTCAGCAGTGAAGAGGAAAGAGAATGGCAGTGTGCAATGGGGAAATGTTTTCTTATGAGCAAAGCACTGCCATGACAAGTAATGTGAGTGCAACAAATGAAGGTACTGATCTTGCAATGCTTCTGTTCCCGGTGGTTTTAGCAACGGACACACCAGCATTGGGCGTTCTAGTAGTAGTGCTTGTAGTGTTACTGGTTAAGCGAGGAGTAGACCTGGTGCCGTTCATGCCTGGGCTGGATGGTATTGTGGCTTTGCTGACCGGTAATGTAGTGGTGGTGTTCATCGGACTAGAAGTCGATGTGGTGGTTTCGCTTTTTAGCGGTATAGTGCTGTTGTTGGCTGGTGATGCCGTAACATTCTTGGCTGGAGGTGTGATGGTGCCAGCAGTAGATGTGGTGCTGTTGTTGACCAACAGTGCAGTGGTGTTGCGAGCCGGTGATGCAGTGGCATTGTTGACAGCGCTTGCTGTGGTTGTAGCATTGATGGCCAGGGTTACAGTAGACTTTCCAACATGCCCTGTTGTATTTGCGGTGCTCTCATAGGCCGGTTGTGTGGTGGCTGTGCTGACCAGGCCAGGAGTAGATATGGTACGGTTGATGTCCAATGGCATGGTGGTATTAATGACAGAACCTGGAGCAGAAGATATCATCTTCGTGGTGTGTTTGCTTTGGAGGGGAGTGGATAAAAGCAAGCTAAGTAGTAGACCAAAGATGGCGTAGGGGTTGAACTGCATTATGAACCTGTATTTTTGATCAGAAGAAGAAGAATCATGTAAAAATAATAGATTTACAACATATTGAGGGCCACCCCATCCAACTGTATGTCCCTCACAAGGTTATCATCATGAACCTGCCGTCCTTGGACTTTGCCCATTCACATATTCCAAAGATGGTTTTATTGCCTCCAAACTTTTACTGATCAAGTGACTGCCCCAGAGGTCAAATATTAGTGACAATGATGATCATGGTGATGGTTATGATAATATTTTTTTAAACCTGCCCCTGGATTGTCCTATTAATACCAGAGGAGAAGTTAATCATTTTCTGTCTTCACCTTCCTAAGAAAAGTGAAATCTGTATGGACCAAATCGTGTTGCTTTTGACCCAGGACAAAGCAGAGGTGGGACAGTGAGCATCCTCATACTTATACAATCATGTTTGCTAGTTTTCTTGTCCCGTCAGAGCCGGTGATGGAAGAAAACCTCCACTATATCGAAATTGGCTTGTCCCCTTCTGTATGGGTTGACAACTTTTTGGAGCCGCAAAGTGCCACCCTGGAAACACATGGCGCACTTGGACAGGAATACTCAGCATCATTTGTTGTTGGGGATTAATATGAATGGCATATCATTTCTGTCAACATGATAGATCCCTAGCCGTGGCTGACAGCCACATTGCCCTTCTGCTCTTGTGTGGTTGCTGCAGAATGGTTTCTCAAAGGTAGAATTATCGATGTGTGGATTCTACAACTGAACGGAGAGAATATATGGAAGGCAAGTATTCCTCTTATCTGAGGAAGTGGTTTGATCACTTGCTTGTATGGATGGGCTGCCACGGCACTTATAGTATCTGAATGAAGTTATCACAATCCTTTGTAGGCTGCCTCTAAAGACTATTCAGAAGAACCAGTTTGTTTAGGATATGGCAACCGGTTTGGTAACTGGACTTGCCAAATGGAGCATATGCACCAGTGTTTAACAACTGCGCGTCCCCAAGCATTTCAAAGGTAGAGGTGGGGGAGACTTTACGTTGGCCTGCATTTCTTAAGCAAAACATTCTCATTTACAGTTCCAAGACTGTAGAACATAAAGATCATCTGGACTTGTCTGAATGATGTGGTGGTAGTCCTTGGCTTAAAAATTGCAGTTAGAAGGTTTTAAAGGCATAACTTAGTTAACAAATCCTCTCTATGGTCAACGTAGATTCTTCAGATTCTCTGAAGATGGCAGCCACAGATGCTGGCGAAACGTCAGGAATAAACTCTTCTAGAACATGGCCACAGAGCCCGAAAAACCCCACAAAAAACTAGGGATGCCAGCCATGAAAGCTTTAAACTTAACTACTGTTTACAAACCCTTTCCAGTTCCCTTTCCTCCTCGTCTTCTGTCTAGCTATAATATTTTATCAGCATTGGCATGGGGAAGGTGATGAATGTAATCTGCAGAAACACAGATTTCCATTGTCAAGTTGCAGTGGCATGTTTGCAATAAAGCTGGGAAGGAATGGGAGCTGTGTGTACCTTCCTACGATAGCCAGAGTTAAACAGCAGAAGCGCATAAGCATGCATGAACAGCAAAACAGAGAGAAAAGGGGAGAGCAGATAATAATTTTGCCTCTAGGCTACCCCAGCATATTAAAAAAACAACCCATAAACCTTGAAGTTTGACCACCAAAATGAAGACCATAGTTAAAATGGAGGCTGGCGAAAGCAAAAATGATCACTGGATGCGTTTTGGAAGAAGATCTCAAGTGGCCTCTACATGGTTCAACATGTTTTCCTTACTTCTCCAAGGCTCACCCGACCTGGATAGTGTTAGTGTTGAATAAAAAGGTTGCTGCAACATGTTGAAACGTTCCTCCTTTTTGGGATATAAGAACCTATATCCCTTTGCTTCTTACATTCTTTCATTCCGTAGCCAGATTTTCTGTTAAAGACGTAATGTCCAGGAACGCATGTACTTTGTTAACTGATGTATACCTGTATTTAAAATACATATGGAAATGAATATAAAGGGGTGCGCGTGGGTGTTTTAAATGTGCAGGTTGGTGCTGCGTTTGGATGGAACAGACTGATTCCTCTGAAACTGGTATGGACCAGAAATAGATTGGCTCATCCATCCCTAGACAGAAGGATATTTTTAATATCACTGTATGTTTTATTCATGCTTCTGCCTGTTTCATTTAACGCTGCTTTTGTCTCTGTGATAGATGGGTTTGCGTGATATTTTTAAAATGTTAGATGGTCGTCTATTTTCTTCTTTTCTTTTTTTGGCAGCAGGTTTGAGGACTTAAAGTTAAAAAAACGGTGCTAACGTTTTTAATTTAGCGAGATAACTTTCTACTTCATTTTTTAGTGGTAAAACCAAGTGATTGCAAACTGGCCCTGTGTGAAAAATATAAGGATTAGGGAAGCGTTGTCATACCAGTATCATTGCCTTTAACTGGCGGCTGCTACGCCAAATGATAAGAGAGAGCTTTTACCCACTATCTACTTGTTGGTTTATTTGATAATGTTAGATATTGAACCTGGAAACCTCTATATACAAAGCACATGCTCTCCCACTGAACTATTCTCCTCCCTGGTAACACTTTCCATTGCGTTTTAAACACCTCCTGGTATAGCATTCGGACTCGGGAAGAGATCAAGAAGGATATTGATAAGATAGAGTGTGCCTAGAAGAGGGCAAACAAGATTGCCAAAGGTCTAGAAACCAAGCCCAAGGAGGGCAAACAAGATTATCACAGATCTAGAAACCAAGCCCAAGGAGGAACCGTTTAGAGAGCAGGGCATGTTTCTCTTGGGGAAGAGAAGACCGTGATGTGATATGAAGGTCTGCTTTAGAAGTCTGAAGGAACGTCATGTGTAAAAGTTGGAGTGAACTTGTTTTCTGATGCTCCAGAGACTAAAACCCTAATCAGTTTGGGTTCAAGGTACAAGAAAAGACATTCCATCTCAAACTTAGGAAAAATCGCTCAACAGTGGAGTAGTCTGCCATAGAAACTGGTGGACTCTATTTCTTTAGAGGTCTGTAACCAGAAGTTCGATGGACATCTTTCAGGAGTGCTGTAATTTCATATTGTATGGCAAGGGTTGGATCAGATGGGCTTTGCAGCCCCTTCAAGCTCTGTACTTCTTTGAACTTGGAAGAGTCCAAGGCAGTCACTGAAAATCATGATGAACAAATAGAGAAAAGAAACACTTGGGTCTAGTCTAATGGTAGGAATTGTGTTAATAAAATATTTTTCAAGAGTTGGGGATTTCAGTCCCTCTGTCCTGTGGTCCAAGTCTAAATGCAAAAAGCCCCCAATGTTGGCGTGAGACCCGAAGGGGTACTTAACTCAGTTTCCAAGTAGGATCGGAAATGCTCAGAGGAATATACTTGGCTCTGTGGATCCTAGTTTCAAATTTCTCACACTGTTAGCACTCTTGCAGTTACCACATATACGTACTCGACTATGAGTCGACCTCATGTATAAGTCAAGGGCATGTTTTGGGGCCAAAATTATGGATTTAGCTATGACCCATGGATAAGTCGAGGGTAAAATTTAGAGGACCTAAAGGATGAAGCAAAGCAAAACAATGTCAAAGAACTTACAAAATTCCAGCAGACATAACTCTTTGTATTTACTATTAAGACTGGATGGATGAGAGAGTAGAGGGGGTCAGTGCTTCACGTATTATATTGCTTTTCACCTGAAGACGGTTCCTTCTTTTGAATAAGAGTTAAGATACAGTACTTAACATTGACTCATGGATACATCAACTCAGGGTTTTTGGGGTCAATTTTTTGACCTGAATTTCTAGACTTATACATGAGTATATACCCGAAAAGGAGACAGGGTGGTGCCCTATTTTTGTTCATTGCAGAAGATACCAAAATCTTGCTCCAGCGGGTCCTTTTCACCCTTCATCTTTGCAAACCTTCCATGCCTCCTAGTTCATCATTTTACCTCAATTTTGGGGATGGTTGGCATGACTGAATTCCATGTTCCTCCAGAAAGGAAAGAGGAGCAGAGCGATGGCGGTGTGGAGGAAGGTTTTGTAGGGTACATCTTGCAGAAACCTCCATCTGGGATGGTCAGTTATAGTCTTTAAAAAGTAATTTTTGGGGAATTTGGCAAGAGAGATGGAGTTTTGACCTGGTTGGCCTTTCAGTTAGATCCCCATTTCTCCTACCCTGTTGCTGTGGAGTCTGAAGCCAAGATCAGAGGAGGGGATGAAACCTAAAGGAAAGGCTGTTGACAGGTAGGAGGACCTGCTATTCAACAGAAGGAAGACTGAGACTCCCTGCCTGCACTGTTGGCTAGTTTGGACAAAATGGTGAAGGGTCTGGAAACCATGAAGCCCTATGAGGAACGACTTAGGGAGCTGGGGATGTTTAGCCTGGAGAAGAGAAGGTTAAGAGGTGATAGGATAGCCCTGTTTAAATACTTGAAGGGGTGTCATATTGAGAAGGGAGCAAGCATGTTTTCTGCTGCTCCAGAGACTAGGACACAATGGAGCAATGGATGCAAGCTCCAGGAAAAGAAATTCCAGCTCAAGATTAGGAGTAAGGGCTGTTCGACAGTGGAACAAACTCCCTTGGAGTGCGGTGGAGTCTCCTTCCTTGGAGGTCTTTAAACAGAGGCTGGATGGACATCTGTCAGGATGCTTTGATTTAGATTTCCTGCATGGCAGGGGGTTGGACTGGATGGCCCTTGGAGTCTCTTCCAACTCTATGATTCTATGAAAATTGTGAATGCTAAGCCAGTGATGACCAAGCTGCCCAACAATTCGATACCCATGACCTGATTCAGCAATCCCTGGCCCTTGATAAGTATATCCTTGAAATGACTTTGGAAAGGAGAACCACCCTTAACCACCAAACCCATCATAGAAGCATCATTTACAAAACAACGCAGCCATATCGCCGTATCAAATTCCATACCTGACTCTTTTTTCCCCCTGCCTTGGTTCCTTGTCTTGAGAGATCAAATGCAGCTCCTTAGCTTATCCAGCTTCCCAGACTTTTGGCCACAGCTGGACAGGGACACCGGGGACTGCAATTTATGTCAAGCCTAAAGGATGAGGTAACCGTACAGCTAACAAAGGGTTTGCTTCCTTGTTTGCAAACCAAAATCCAAAATAAATATTGTGTTGAATAGAAATAGACCGCCCATATGATTCAGGCAGGATCAGGACAATACGGCAAGCACTTCCAGTCTCCACTGCTTGCAAGAATATATTCTGCAAGCCAGAAGCAGACGTTTTTAGCTTAGTTGGTTAGATGAATCTACAGAAACACTTTCTGAACTAAAACAGTGCCCCTGGCTGAGTTTAGGACAAAATATAAGCAAATAATAATTTCAGTAATTTGAAGTAACTTTTTTTAGGCCAATGATGGAGATAGTATGGGATGCATATGTGCCTCAGACCCATTCCCCCCCCCCCAAGCTCCCTAGTAGATCCATGGAGAGCCCACTTCTCTACTGTATGTGGATAGTAGACCCGGGTGAAATCTCAGACACCAGAGATTGTGACGCTCATGCATAACCAGGTAGCGTAGGATTGTGGACATGAAGGCGGTATGTTGTTCCTTTGTCTCTCACACACTTTGGGTTGAATGATCATAAATGTGAATGTCCTGCCATATCAAAACTTGCTGTGCTTAGAGACTTAGCAATTGCTAGCTTTCCAGGAGAGTTTTGGCCTTTTGCAGAGGAATGGTGTGTGATTATCTCTGGTGCAGGGATAGGTGACTTGTGCCCTCAAGATGTTGTTGGATTACTCTGTCCACCACTGCCAAAGGTCCAGGGCGATGGGAATTATGGGTTCAATAATATCTAGAGGGCTATAAGTTGCTCAGATGCTAGAAGTTACAAGGGAACAGGATTTGATTACTTTATCTCTGTTTCTTTTGCCCAGCACATCCTTGTCTGTCACCTTCATTTCTTTCAGCACATAGTTTTCCAAAACTCTCTTGCACCATCCTCCTCTGTATGGTTGAGACCATCTCCCAGAAGATGAGATGTTTCCTCTTATTTCTTTGAGGGTGTCTTCAAAACCCATATTTTCCAGGAACCCTTGGTCTCAACCTCCACCCACACCATTCATAACAGGGAAAACTCAGTGAGGCGATGAGAATATTGGCCAGAAAATGCAAGGAACAAGTGAACAACAATAATTGGGATAGTTGAATGATAAATGGGTTTGGGTTGTGATGCCTGGGCCCAGATGAGTATGTCTTGCCTTTCTGGTTATGTGAAGAATTATATGTCAAAATGCATCCGAGGAACTAGACTTAGGTTTACGAAAGCTCATGGTGCCACCAAATGCATCTGAGCAACTAGACCTATGTCTGTGAAAGCTCATGCTGCAACCAAATGCATCTGAGCAAGTAGACCTATGTCTGTGAAAGCTCATGCTGCAACCAAATGCATCTGAGCAAGTAGACTTAAGTCTACGAAAGCTCATGGTGCCACCAAATGCATCTGAGCAACTAGACCTATGTCTGTGAAAGTTCATGCTGCAACCAAATGCATCTGAGCAAGTAGACCTATGTCTGTGAAAGCTCATGCTGCAACCAGATGCATCTGAGCAAGTAGACTTAAGTCTACGAAAGCTCATGGTGCCACCAAATGCATCTGAGCAACTAGACCTAAGTCTACGAAAGCTCATGGTGCCACCAAATGCATCTGAGCAACTAGACCTAAGTCTATGAAAGCTCATGGTGCCACCAAATGCATCTGAGCAAGTAGACCTTAAGTCTAGGAAAGCCAGTTTGGCCCCTGTGTTTCTGTGAGACCTACCACCCTTGCAATGCAACTGCCCCTTTGCATTTTGTACTTCTCGGATTATTTCATCTCAGCCCTTTGTGGCTTTGCCTTTCTGATTTCCTTGAACCCTGTTGAGGCGAGCGCGGCGGTTGTTTTTCTAAATGTAGAACTACCCTCTCTTCTTTGAATCCCTTGCTTCTGGTAACCATGGAAATGGCTGCTGCAATACGCAACCTGTTGTGGGAGCTACAAAACAGGGACCTGGCACGTGGCAGAGTTTGGCTGCCAGTCCTGCCCCTTGCCACCTTAGCATCTCGCTCACAGTATTTGCATGCCAAGCAGGGTTGTAGCTTCTGCAACCTCTCACAAAAGGAAGACGTAGGTTTGGGTTTATTTCCAGAGTTCCCTCCTGTGGGTCAGGAGGGAAGCCTCCATCTTTTGTTAACTGGATTTCTCAAAGGAGGGAGTAACCATATATTGGCCCCAAAATCCTTTTTATCTAAACCAGTCAAATGCAGTGTGCCCCTCTTGCTTCTTTCCTTGAGCTGAATCATTCGGCAGCTGCAAATTTCAAGTATCTTGTGTGTTTCTCTTCCTCAATGTCCCCCTGCTGCTTGCCACTAAGAAAAAACAATGACTTTTTGCCTGTAGCTCTCATTTCCAGGGAAACCAGCTTCGTGCGCGGCTGTCATCACATCTCAATGATGCTTAATGCTCAGATAATGGTGCTTTGGAGAAGTTGGGCGTGCGATGCTTAAAACAGGGACAGGACCTAGTGGTATTCCATGGGGGCTTAGTGTTGGTTAGTAAGTTGGACTGTTTTCCCCACTAACCCAGGATTGTTTATTCCAGCTGGCCAGGGCTGTCTGCGTTTCAGGCAGAGGAGCCATTGTCTGCTCCCTGATCCATTTTAGACTTGAACTGTCAGGGACTGTCAGGGACCAAACCTAGCATCTTCTGCATGCAAAGCAGGTGTTCTACTGTGACACAGTCCTCCTGTGAAAGTGGAAAAACTGCAAATAAAAAAAACCCCATTATTTTCTCTAGGAATCTCTAGGTCCTCCAGTGCAACTTGGTGGCCAATATTTGCTGGAAGGTGACCATAGAACTGTGTTGGAGGATCTACAAATGGCATCCCTTTTAGTGCCCCCATCCCTACTGCATACTGGGACATATGTGTCACAGATCCTTAGATACAGGCACCCAATAAGTGTATGTATGAAGCTCTGCTTGCAATCCTAAGGAAATTGCCTGCTTTTGAACTGCTCAGCACAGCTTTGTACAAATATGGTATCATTTCTATTTTAACCCACCAGATGACTGTCGGAAAGCCCTCCCCACTAGTGGCTTCATGAGGGTTGATGTCGCGCCAGTATGGTAATTCATGCGATCACCCTGAGGCTTGGAGCTGCCAAGCCAATTGCCCCGCAGGAGTAGATTGGTCCACTGTTAAAGATAAAGGTTTGGTATATTTGAAGCAGCTGGCTTGTGGACCAGAGCACCTAAAGAGACTGTGTCCTGGGATGTCCTGGTCTAGCTGCCTTATTCTCAAGTGCCAAAGGGGTCCGGGTGCCATTCAGCAAAGGGAGAGACCTGCTGTAGTTGGCTGTGCCATGCCGACAGCCTCCTTGCCACCTTTAGGCAGATGAAGTGGGTCCTTCCCAGGACCTTCAGTCTCTGAGAGTCCTGGCCTACTCTCTGAAAGGTGTAGCAGTATACTCAGTGCCAAAAGGCAGATTGATACCCCCTTCAGAGGTGTTACCTGGTGCTTTCCACACACACACCCCAAAAAAAACCCATACAAAAAGGTTAACCCTGAACTAAACCACTGGCTTGTTGCTTCCCAGAACACTAGATGCTGAATGCTTAGCCGTGGTTTAGTCAACTTGGATTCATAATACAGTCAGTTCTCCTTAGCCACGGATTTTTTTATCCATGGATTCAAGCATCCGCAGTTAGAAAATATTCCAAAAAAGTATAATTCCAACTAGCAAACCTTGATTTTCTATTTTATATAAAGGATACCGTGTTGCTATGCCATTGCATTTAATGGGATTTGAGCATCCATGGATTTTGGTATCCCAGAACCAAATCCCAGTGGATAACAAGGACCCACTGTAAATTGCATTTTGACTGACATCAGATCAGAATACTCAATTTATCTGAAGTTTGTAAAAGGTTGCTTGGCTAATCCCATTCAGTGTGGTACCTGCCAGGGAGAAGGCAGCCAATTCTGCATGAAAGGTGGCAACCAGGCCTTGCTAGTGGCACTCTGTATGCCCACAGGGGTAGCATTCAGCTCATTGGGCTTAAACCATGGTTTTACTGTATTTCTGGAATCTGATAGCATCAAAAATCCAGTCACTGCAAGTCTGGTTACAACTGTACACATTCTGAAGTGGTTCCCATCATATCCGTTAACATGTATTTAAGTTGTGCCTATACATGCATCAGCTGTATGCCTCAAAATAAGAAGCAGTGACGTTTTAGGTGTTTTTATTTTTCACCCTTTTTCTGTTTTTGCATGTCATCTCTTATAAAGGACCAGGACTTCTATATTACATGACTCTGACTGGCTAAGTCAAGCAAGGCAATTCATATACACAATACAGGCCTTTTTTCTTTCTTTCTTTCCAGATGTTTAATGACAAAACTATTCATAATCCATACATAAAATACTGACATATCTTCATATGGTTTTTTGTGTGTGTGTGAAGAAAATTAAAAATGTAAATACAAAATGAGCACATTTCATAAAAACAATTATATTATTTGATAGAGTTAGGCTCCTTTCCCCTCCCGATTCGGTAAAACGTGGTTAGAATAAGTAGCAGCTTGGGTTATCAAGACATAATTTTTTGTGCAGTCTTTTCATTTAGGAGGAGTTACGTTCTTTACGGGCGTATTTCGGGATCTAAACGGACATTTCTTCTTGCATTTGATTCATGGCACACAAGCGTTTCTTTTCCCCCCACCCACGCTATTTTATTTGATATGGAACAATGAAGCAATTTATTCACTTAAGCACAAATCCATAGCCCATTGCTAGGGCCATGGTGACAAGCGTTACGATGACTAACAAACACCGCTCAGGGACAGTTGCTTTGGAGGGTGCCCGGGGGTTGATTTTCTTGGTCGATTCCTCTCTCTTTACAGGAGTTGTGCTTTGAGGCCTCTTTGTATAGTTCGTGGGCATCCCGCTGGCGATACTCAAGGTCATTGGCGTGGAGGGTGATCCTGCCAGACCCGTTGTGCTTGAATTCACAGAGGTTGTATCTTGAATGTAGATGCTGTGTGTGGCTGCAGCCGCTTCGTAAGAACTAAGCTTTTCTGTGCTCAGCCCTTCCGGGTAGAAGGACAGCGGCCGGCCCGTGCTTGTGAACGCAATTGTTTGTCCAACAGTGGCGCTTAGACTAATGCCCTTCGTTCTCAACTGTTGGTGCACGCGCCCGGTTTGTTCGGTTGGCACCGGCGGCCCAGCTGTGTGCAACGCCTTCATTGCTTTCACAAGGAGGGGGTTCTCTGCAGCTGTGGGAGCCGCCGAGTATGGCATGGCACGCTTCCAAGGCGTGGTGGCCTCAACTGAACATGGCATCCCCAGGACCGTAGCGCTGGTTTCTCCTATCCATTCCTGGAGATAGGAAAGCGCCGCCTTACTCCCATCCCCACACGCCCAAGGGTTGTCGTAAAGGGTTATGAGCTGCAGTTGGACGAGCTGGTCGAAAGCTTCGTCTGGGATGTAGGTGAACTTGTTGTTGTGCAGGTAAAGTTTGGAGAGGCGCGTGAGTCTCATCAGCGTGCCGGGTAGTATTTGGGTCAAGAAGTTGTTGGATAGATCCACCGTCTCCGTGTTGAAAGGGATGTTGGTGGGAACTGTCCAGAGCTTGTTGCTGCTGAGGTTGAGGAACTTGAGGCTGCTCATGGTGTTGTTGATGAGAACGGCCCTTTCCACCATGTTCCTGGAGACGTCGAGGACCTTAAGGTTCCACTGGTAAGCCGTGTCCAGCTTCTGAAGGACTCTGATGTTGTTGTGTGCCGCGTATATTTCCCACAGCGACTTGGGCAGGTGTGCTGGGAGGTTCTGGAGCCAATTGTGGGCCAGGTCCAGGGTCCTCAAATTGGCAAACCTTGTCAGCTGGTGGTCGAGGTCCACCAAGCGGTTATAGGACAGGTTTAAATAGGTGATGTTGTCTTGAAGTCCGTGTGGCAGCGTGGTCAGGTTTCTGCCTGAACAGTCCACGTTTCTGTCGTTCCCTGAGCATGAGCACGCGGAAGGACAAACGCCCTGAACGGCTGGTAGGATGAACAGAAGAGCCAGGACACAGGGTGGCGGCGCCTTCAAGACCAAGTTTTCCATGGTTGCCTAGAAGCAAATACATACAGAAACACCCCAGTTATTACACAGATTTTGAATGCAATTCAGAAGGTGGTGGTATTAATCTTTTCTCAAGCACAGATGTCTCGCCGATGGAATTGCATTTCAAGAAAAAGACCACACATACCTACATCACTGTGGCGTAGACCTCATAGGTTCAGAAACCGGGTTATTTACAAAGGGTCTCTTCATCCTACTGTCTTTGCTGTCTGGCAGAAAGAGACTCATCTATTTCCATCTCCCTCCTCATCTCTTCTCCCCCTCCCATGCGCCTCCAGCTCCCAATGGTTGCATTCTTCCAAAACTGCTGGTCTCTTCCAAACGTTATACAATGTTGGCTTTCTGTTTGCAGCAATATGAATGTCATGTTTATCGTCGGGATATTTTGTTTTTCTTCCCTTTTATAAAGCTTGGTGTCTGTGCTGTGTGTAGGGAGAGGAATGTAGCTATAGGATCGGTTTTAAAATCCCTGCAGTAATGTAGCGTTTCTCTTGCCTTGCCTGTAAATAAGCCACGTCGGATCCAAATGGGTCTTAAATTCATATGAATTTGGAAGAATGTTAAGCCCTGGCTATCTACCTGAGTTTCACTGCAAACATTTCCCCCCCACTGCAAACCTTTTCCCAGACCCTTTCCCATAACACGACTCCAGCTTTTTCAAGGCATGGCAACATGTCCATCTTTAAAAGCCAAATTTTATGCTGAATGGATGTGATTTTTTTAAAGCTGCCACTGCAGCAGGCTGCTAGTGCATGGAGCTGCTGAGTTAAGAGCATCGTTTTCATCTCTCTGTATCTTCTACTTTAAATACATATATACTTTAGATACATGTATGCACATGCACACATATGCACACACACACATCTGTGGGTGCAAGAGGAAGACTGTAGCGGGATTGGGCCTGATAAAAGAAAACAGGGAGGTGGGGGGAAATAAAGAGAAACTTACCCCAGTCCTTGTTGCAGTCTTAGTGCATCGCTTCTCTGAAAGATGGGAACGCGAAGGCCGGCTCGCTCTCGAGGGTAGCCACAGTTTGCCTGTGGGTTGTGCTTTGCCTCCTCAGCTGCATCGTACTGCCGTTTCCAGGGGCTCTGCAACCACCTGATCAGCGCTCCATCGGAGAGGACTGCAGAGCTGTCGTTTTGGTGCTGACTCAAATTTATTGCAAGGGGTGCAAGCTCGACAAAACGGACAGTCTCCCTCTCATTCGAAAAAGAATGGAGTTTCCAAAGTTCCGTCTGTGTGCTTCTTCCTCCCGCCCTCCTCCTGGGACATGGCTCAGTGCATTAGGATGCAGCACGCATACTTGAGCTGTGCAAATAGCATCCAGCCTTAGAGATTTTGGGAGGGGACCCTTTTTCTTGTTTCTTAGTCATTAGCTTCTTTCGGTGTCAGGCTGCCGCCTCCTGATCTCTGCCTGCCCCAAATCCTCCTCCTGCTTTCCTCAACTGCAGTGTTTTAACCTGCAGGGTTGTTAAACAGAACTTGATTCATAATCCTAGAGTTGGAAGAGACCCCAAGGGCCATCCAGTCCAACCCCATGCTGCCATGCAGGAACTCTCAATCAAAGCATCCCTGACAGATGGCTATTCAGCCTCTGTTTCAAGACTTCCAAGGAAGGAGACTCCACCACCCTCCGAGGGAGCGTCTTCCACTGTCTAACAGCTCTTACTGTTGGGAAATTCCTCCTAATGTTGAGGTGGAATCTCTTTTCCTGTAGCTTGCATCCATTGTTCCCGATCTTATTCTCTGGAGCAGCAGAAAACAAGCTTGCTCCCCCCTCAATATGACATCCCTTCAAATATTTAAACAAGTCTGTCATATCACCTCTTAATGTTCCAAGAAGACCCAAAGATCATCTGTTCCAGTCCCTTGCCCCAAGATGAGATACTCCTTGTACTAACCCACCTCTGAATGCACACACCTGATTCACTGATCAGCCTGCCTCCACCTATTGTAGTCTTTGGGGAGAAAGTGGGTCCAGTGAGAGTACTCTGTGCTGGAGTTGCTTGTCGGCAGCTTACTAACTGAAGTACCCTAAAGGCCCCAGATCCTGCCTGATCTTGGAGGCTAACCAGGGTTAGCCCTGTTAGTAGCTGGATGGGAGACTGCCAACAAATACCAGGTGCTGTAGGCTCTATTTCAGAGGAAGGAACTGGGAGAGCCACCTCTGAGGACTCCTTGCCTATAGAAACCCTATGAAATTCATGTGGTTGCTATAAGTCGACAGGCAACTGGAAGGCAGATATGCACTTTTCCATGGTCACCCAGCAGATTTACATGGCTGAGCCGGGATTCAAACCCTGGTCTCCAGAATTGTCTAGCACTCAAACCACACCAGGTTGGCATTCTCCACATTTCTGGGCCTGCCCCCAAAGCGTGCACATAGGCTTAGAAGTTGAGAGGGAGCAAGCAAGAAGATGTAAAGCTGATATTGCAGAAACAGCTGCTTTGTTGTTCTTCTTTGCTGTCAAATTGACTGTAACTTGGGAGAGCTCTCTGAATGAGAGCTCTCCAAAACCTCTGGTCAATTGCCCTTCAGAGAGGAGACGCAGAAGCATGCCTTAGCTTTTCCATCATCTGCTGAAGGAGCATGGAGAAGTTGGCCTTTACTGTATGATGCCACCATAACGTAGAATCAAAGAGTTGGAAGAGACCCCAAGGGCCATCCAGTCCAACCCCATTCTGCCATGCAGGAACTCCCAATCAAAGCATCCCTGACAGATGGCCATCCAGCCTCTGTTTAAAGACCTCCAAGGAAGGAGGAGACCACCGACTTAGGAAAGGCTGAATCTTTGCTGACTGAAACTTTGCAAGTCTCTCATTTCCAAATCGGACGAGTGTTGTGTCATTGCCATCCAGGCCTTGGAAAAGTCTTTGTTCTTGACTGCAACTCAAGAACATTCCAGTTAGTATAGTTGAGGACCATATTAACTGAGGCCTCCTGGGAACTGTAGTCCGAAAGTGATTTTCCCAACCATATTTTCTTACTGAACAAAGAGAGCCTCTTAATTATATTGTAAGCCCCTGAAGTTGACAGCTCATGCTTGTTTTGTGTGGCGACAAGGCATGGAAACCTAATCTGACTTTGTAATGTGTTACTGGTCTCACTGGAATAAAACCTTTAAGCGTGCATAACATGGTGTGGAATTGTTGCAGGACTGTGAAAACCTGCTGGGAAATAGGCTCCGAGAGCCAGTGTGGTATAGCAGTTTACGTCTTGGTGTAGGACTTTGGAAATCCAGGTTTGAATCCTGATTCGGCCATCGAAATGCACTGCGTGACCTGGGGCAAGTCACTCTCTCAGAAGTGAGTTGTGGTCCCTGTTTTGAAAAAAGGCCTGGGTCTAAAATGACCCAGGGAAGTCTAAAACATGGCAAAATCCTTGCCCAGAGCCCAAAGAAAGAGCCAGTGTGGTGTAATGGTTTGAGCACTGGATGACAACTCTGGAGACCAGGGTTCAAATCCCCGCTCAGCCATGGAAACCCATTGGGTGACCTTGGGCAAGTCACAGCCTCTCAGCCTCAGGGGAAGGCAATGGCAAACCCCCTCTGAAGAAACGTACCAAGAAAACCCCAGGATAGGTTCGCCTTAAGGTCGCCATAAGTCGGAAACGAGTTGAAGACACACAACAGGGACAAGGAACAGCTCTTAGAAGGAATTGGCAGCATTTGCGGGGCAAAAGCTTATTTTTGGTGGTGGGGAGATGTGGTCCTTCAGAGTCTTCTAGGGGGCTGGTGCGACTCTCTAGTCTCCCGTGGTCAAGATCAGGGATTCCCAAACTCTACCTTTCCAGATGTTTTGGACTTCAGCCCCCATAGTCCTAGATCGTTGGCCAAGGCGGCTGAGGCTTTGGGGAGCTGAAGTCCCAAACTCTTGGAGGACCAGAGTTTGGGATTCACTGGTCTCAGTTATGGGTTTCAAACCTGGAAATATGCCCATGTGTGTACCATCATTGGAGCCTCCTGTCCCAGTGTTGTGGTTTGACCCCTGCGGGCAATTCTCCGAGCTTTTTGGTGCAGGACTTGGCAAGCTGATGCCGATGGGAAAGCGTGCATCTTTTCCCCATCAACCAAGGCCAGGACAGTGAATGAGATCACCTTGGATGCACTGCAGTACGCCTCCCATTTGGGATCCATGGCAAACGTCCCATAAGTTGTCTCCGATGTGCAGCCCTCCTCTCTCGGTATTGCACCATCCTTCTCCCCCTCCCTTCCTCTGCCAATGCAATAAAAAAATTAGAAATAGGACTCTGTATCTTTCTACTGGCATCTTGTTCACCTGTCATCCGCTAAACAGCTTTGAAATGAATGTTTTGTCGTGGTACAAGCTGGAGCCTGTGCCTATTGCTCCGTATTAAGGCAACTGGCACATAATTGGGCACTTTGTAATGGTTAGAAATTGCTAGGTTTTTAATGTTAAAACAAGACACTCTCATGGTATATTATCGAGCTGTTACTGCCAGCAGCATTTTTATGTCTTGTTGGTGTTTTTTTAAGCGGGGAGGGAAGAGAGAGGTTTAAAAACGTGCACATTTTTAAAGGGCGCTGTCCGTCCTGTTTAAATTTGCACAGCTTCCCTCTCTTACGGAGCATGTGTGCCATCCCTGTATTGCAGCATATATCAGTGTCTTTCTGCAGCATTGAGGGTGCTACTTATTTTACTTATCTTGGCGGCCGTCGGCTCTGCATTGCTGAGGTCTTGTGTGGAGTATACGGTTGCAATAAAAGGGCTAGCCGGCTTCTAGTTGCAAAATCCCAGCTTTTGTCCTTAGTTATCTCTGGACTGACAGTTATGGGGAGGGGGGGAACATTGCTTGGGAGCAACTGAGGACACAGTGTGGCTACAATACCTCCTGTTTCCCGTACTGTATTTAGTAGTGAGATGCTATTACATACGGAGCCAGACTGGCACCACCTGTGCAGAAGAGGAAGGCGAGAGCAGGCTTGGGAGCATCCCCAGGTTGGCAAACATTGTTTAAAATAATAATAACCATTTGCAACTCGACACACTTAGTTCGGAGTATGAGATGGATAGGGAGCCAAGGTGTTGTAGCGGCTTGCATGTTGGAATAGGACCCTGGTTCAAATCTCCACTCAGTCTTGGAAGCCCACCAGGCAACTTTGGGCAAGTCACACTCTCCCAGCCTCATAGGCAGACCTCTTAGCAAGAAAACCTCATGGTAGTTTCAGCTTAGGGACACCGTAAGTCAGAAATGACTTCAAGGCACACAGCAAACAACATGGAACAGAGTACCAAAGAGGTGGCTGTCGCTAATAAGTGGGCATTTTGTGTTGTAGTATTTTGTTGTGTATCCCACTTGGATCAATGTATTTGCGGCGCTGGTAATAGGATGCTGTGGTGACTTCCACTTCTAGGATTCACATTTAAGGAACGAGCCAGATGTCTCTTTTTACAGATCCTTCTCATAAGCATAGTCGGCCCTCCTCATCCATGGATTTTTTATCCACGGATTCAAGCATCCATGGCTTGACAATATATATAATTTTTAAAAGTATAAATTCCAAATAGCAAACCTTGATTTTCCATTTTATATAGGGGACTCCATTTTGCTATGCCATTATATTTAATGGGACTTGAGCATCCACAGATTTTGTTATCCACGGAGAGGGTCCTGGAACCAAACCCCAGCGGATAACAAGGACCCACTGTAGTATACTTCTCCCTTTGTGCTTTTTGTCCACACGCAGGAGATAAAACCCATGGGAAATAGCATGCTTGGTGCCTTCCCCTCCTTTGGCACATTCCTTTTACTCTTAAAACAACACCCACCCACCAAATTCCAGCCATTTACCATGTACAGGTCTTTAAAAACAAAAACAGCGGGGATGGAAAGTCACAATAAATCCATTGCTCTTTGCCACTGGGGCTCCCTTTTCACAGCCACTTGATATACTGAGACAAAACAAAAATGTCCTATGTCATTTTTCAGTGAATCGGGATGCAGCGAAGCAGAAGTTACATACTCCGATTGTCAGTAGTATGGCCCCATTCAGGAGGACCTCGGCATGTTCATTGGGGTCAGGAAATACAAAGAAGGGTATGTTATAACCTAACTCTGATCTGTGAAGTCGAAGGCTTTCATAGCCGGCATCCATGGTTTTTTGGTGGGTGTTTTGGGCTATGTGGCCATGTTCTAGAAGAGTTTGTTCCTGACGTTTTGCCTGGAGATGCCAGCCACGGATGCAGGCGAAACGTCAGGAATGAACTCTTCTAGAACATGGCCAGAGAGTCTGAAAAACCCACAAAAAACTATGGATGCCGGCTGTGAAAGCCTTCGACTTTACATTATTTCAGTTGGTCTCAAAGGTGCTACAAGATCTCTCTACATACTGATTCTGTCGACTAACACGGCTATATCTTTGTATTTCTTAATTTTTCCCCATCCCCAATAGTTATTACGGTGGGCCCTTGCGGTTGGGTTCCAGGACCTGCTGTAGATACTAAAAACCCATGGATGTTCAAGTCCCTTTAAGTGCAATGGACAGTAAAATAGTGTCCCTTATGTAAAATGGCAAAATCGAGGTTTGCTTTTGGAATTTGTTTTTCAAACCCTTTCAAGCCATGGATGTTTGAATCTGTATCTGAATACGGAGAGCCAACTGTATTTGATAGTACATTTATCTGTTGATTCTCCCATAAACTGCAAAGCAAATTAAAATGCCGTAGAGGGGGAAAAAATAACCCCCTATAAAATTAAGATGCTAAATATTCTTTCACACGGCGCAGTAAATAAGAACAATAAAAACTGTACAAGCATTTAAAGCCAGAACTATTTTTTCTCCCTAAGTTTAATCACATTAAGCTGGAAGATGCTTTTTAAAAACATGGACGTCTTAATCCTCCGAAGACGCAGTGACAAAAAAACGCATGTGACTTTGTGCGCCCAGTGGTTGCTTATGAAAATATGCATGGAATAATTCAGATTTTGGAATTCCAGAAAAGGAAGGCTCAACCCGTAATTGTTGTGATCTGTCCCAGGTACAACAGCCATAGTTTAGTCCTTTTGGATCCTAGCCTTAGAGCCAATTCATTTGTCTTTTTGGTAGTCCATGGTATCCGTAGAACTCTCCTGTAGCGCATCGTTTCTTTTTCTTTTTTTTCTTGCAATGTATTTATTAATGTTAACACAGTTTAATTTAAATCAAGAGACAGTATACATTCAGAGAGTACATCTGGAAAATTCAGAATATAAAAAAATAAACAGAAAGCAAGGAAATGGCCCAAATTTTTAGTCTTATAAAAGAGCACAAATTAGTAGAGTTTTATCGGATGAAGCTCCAAAGAGAGAGGCAGTATATTGTGCCCTACTTGTGGTTATTGCGAAGGCATTTGGTTCATCGGTGCTAAGAACATGAGATGCTGAAATAGATGAGTGTATTGATCTTACAGTCCTAACTTGAGCAGTACTCACAAAAAGCATTTTGGGGTGGGGTTTTTTTTTTTGCAAAGGAATTCAGCAAAGACCTTTAAATCAGTTAGATAAGAGTTCATCTGGTGGCGGAGGAAGTAGCAGTGTTTCACTCGGGTTTTGGTACGAGACGTCAGGCACCGGACACTGGATTTCTGCATTGGGTTCAGGTGAAAAGGACTCGGACGGACCAGGACAGAGGTCTCCAGTAGTGCCACCAATCCAGCTGGGTGGCGGAGGCAGATCGAGAGGCTCAGGGCTATGCGCCTGAAGTGGAACTTCAACCAAGCTGCCTGGTTCCCCAGAGATTGCTGTTTGTTCACTTGTTGATGATACTGAGTTCCCTGTTACTGTGGGGCTGGACTCTGTCTCCTCGGTGTCGCATCTAGACAACGCATCCAGATTCTGCTTGGATTCAGACAAGGAGCCTTCTGCGGGTTCGAGCAGCTGCGTCTCCTTGTTAAACTTCCAGGGCAAGAGCGAGAGGACAGAGACCCGCTTCAGACCATTGGCCACTTCTTTATCTGTGGCGATCTCTGGCAGGTCTCCATCCGCAAAGGGGGAGCGCCCTGCCCAGTGGGGAAGGGGCAAATCTGCCGTCTTCCATCGCCTCCATAGGAAGATGCTGACAATAACAACAATCATGACAATCAGGATGACCCCAATTACCACTGCAGCTATTATGTGTTCATTGTGAGATTTGGGCTCCTCCGTTATGGGATGTTGGGGCTTTGCAGTAGACAGTGGCCTATTGTTCTTGATGGAGTCTCCCAATTTTCTTGTTTGAGTCAGATACGTTTGGGATGTGATCTCGGTATCGCCTACCGTTGTTGCGACAGTTGGAAGCATAGTTGGAGACGAAAAATTTGCAGGCCCCTGTGTCTCTGCGGAGACGTGGTTCCACCACATTTGTCCGTAGAAGAAAATGAAGACGGCAGGATTGACGTCCATTGTTGTCTTGATGCTGGCAAACTCTTCTGAAGCGAGAATAGAAGGCAGCGAGGGAGTGAGATGGTTGAAGCTTGCCTTCTGAAATCACAATAATGAAAATTAAAAGTTTTGATATGTAACCAAAGCGGTTGCGCTGAGGGCTTTATGCAGTAATAGCTAGAATTCAGTGCTCTTGCAGAAAAACGCATTTTAGCTTAATTTTCATTTCGAGATTAAAGTTTCTATTCTATGCCATCCTTCAGGGTGTGATACTCATTCTTTCCTGTTATACCGAAATATATAACAACATTTAACATATAAAAATCGCAGTAATAGTCCCAAGGCATTGTATAGTTCTGTATAAACATAATGTCATAGGTGCATTCTCTGAAGATGCCAGCCACAGATGCTGGTGAAACGTCAGAAACAAACGCATCCCGGACATGGCCACATAGCCCGGAAAGCCCACAAAAAACTATGGATGCCGGCCGTGAAAGCCTTCGACTTCACAATGATAACATCAATTTTGCAAACGCATATACACGCCATACGTTCATCTGAAAAAGCAAAACCCTTGCTAGTTCATGACAGTCTAACCTTTTTCAATGACTTCTGCATTTAAATTTCTCCTCGCTACTGTATGGTGTTACTTCTTTATGGCAATAGTTATTTTTTTACTATTTGCTAACTGTGTAGTCTTGGTGCTCAAAGGAGAGGCATAGCATGGAGGCAAAGAATAAAAAGAAATCCAGTAAATATTCGAAGATACTGGCAAATTGCAGGAGCAGTGAAGATCCTATGTATGTAAGCGGGCCTTAAAAGCCCTGATCAACTAAAATGATTTTCATTCGGTGCCGAAAAGAGGTCAAAAGTGGCGCTAGACAAACTCTGTGGGAGGGCAATTCTCAGAAGGGTGTGATGCCAGAGAAGGCTTGTGTTTGGCCATCATTGCATTTGGCAACAAGACATGTATGGGGAGATGCAAGCCTGGTTCTTCTTCTGTAGGTCCTATGTGGTTTGCATGGTGGATTGTTGCTGGCATTTTAGCCATGGCTTAAATGTCCCACAGACCCCTTGAGTGTTAGTGCATCTGGGGAAAATTTTAGTAAATTAAAATGTCAGGTAGACCTCTTTAGCTAAAATGAAATGAAAAATGTGAATGTGAAGTCGAAGGCTTTCATGGCCGGCATCCATAGCATTTTGTGGGTTTTTCAGGCTATGTGGCCATGTTCTAGAAGAGTTTGTTTCTGACGTTTCGCCAGCATCTGTGCCTGGCATCTTCAGAGAATGCTGGCATGGAAGAGAGTGGGGTATATAATCACTTCCATGCCAGCATTCTCTGAAGATGCCAAAGCCACAGATGCTGGTGCAACATCAGGAATAAACTCTTCTAGAACATGTCCACAGAGCCCAAAAAACCCACAAAACACTAAAAATGTGAATGCTCACTTGAAATCCTTAGGCTGGAACAATGGTTGCTTTGCTGCAGTTCACATTCCCAGCTAGTAATCCTAAACAGTCCATCCAACCATGGCTGTAGTCCTAAACATACTTTTTTCTTTTTCACTGCAAAAGTTGCATCCAACAAGGTACTGGAAGATGATCCCAAATGCGGAAAAAAGATATGCATGCGTTTATACGCGTATCCTGGTAGCAGGTTAAAGCACGAGGTGCTTTCTCCCTTAGAAACTCAGCATGTAGCCAGTTATTTTAATGTGGATTTTAGTGGCGGTAAGTTACTGATGGAAGGGCCTGGTTATGACATAGCTCTCAGTGCTGAGCTTTAAGTTTGCTTATATCAAACCTTGAGGCGAGGGAAGTTGCTCTAATTTTAATATAATTTGCTTGTGGCAGGGAGCAGAAAGAGAAACTACGCGAAAGTAACATTCCCTATAGATTAAAGAACATAGTTCTGAATTATTCTGTTCCAGATACACCGTTCACGGCAGTTGAAAGCTGTTTTGTGTTTAAATGCAAGAAGAAGAATTAAATCTGCCTTACCTGTTTGATACCGTCTCTTGTACTAACCAGCTTCTTGTTTGTACGCATGCATTTTTAATCCTCCCAAGAGCAGGGAAGTGAGAACGCAGCAAAGAGTTTGCAATGTCTGGCGGCTCGCACATTGCAAAAGGGATCCTATTTTGACAGAAAGAGGAAGTTTATCAATACTTGATGCAGGAAGCACCAAGAACGGAGAAGTGATTAAGAATGCTTCTGTTTGTACCGACAAAGGCTTCAGTCTTCAAAGAGACATTTTCAGTTCTTAACTGTACTTCATGGCAGGAGAAATGGAAGGGAGAAGTTTTATTATACTCCGTGTTTGTTGTTGTTAACTGCATTCAAGTCGGCTTTGATGCATGGCAATTCTGTGAGCGAGACACTTCCAAGCTCTGCTGTTCTCAACCACTCTGCTCAGGTCTTGCAGACTTAGAAGTCAGTCTATCCAATATGTGGCCTTCCTTCCTTTCTGCTACTCTCCACCTTTCCTAGCATTATTGTCCTTTCCAGTGATTTGTGCGCTCTCATGATGTGGCCAAAGTAGGACAGCTTCAGTTTCATCATCTTGGCTTCCAAGGAGAGAATATAATTGGTGAGAGAGGCATATGTAGAAATTGTTTCCAGACCTGGAGACCTTTGGTTGGTGCAGTAGAAATACAAAGGCATCTTTCTCTCTTTATCTCACCATGAAATCAAGTGGTTTCACTGGATATGGAAAGTCCCTCTGCTGATGCAGATCACAACTGTTCCACAATGTGTTCATAGATGAGCTCTGGCCAACTCATTACCTGGTGACCAAACTTCTGGTATTTTTGGACATAGCTAGAAATGGTCTTTGGATAGTAGGTTCATTTTGGGGCCATAGTCAGACTTACCGACTTGGCAGAAATAATAATCTGTTGACCTAAATTTTAAGTTCCTGGGGTCATTTCTATGCTACCATAAACCATAAAGGAGTACTTTGTGGATGATCTCTTCACTGTGACTAAAATGTTTAGGACCAGTCTGAGATACTCGCCTTTTTCAGCCTTTCCTCTTATTCAACTATGGGCAAGGATTACGTCTGCACAGTCTTCACTTGGATGATGTCTCTTCCAATCTTCCCACCCCTTCCCTTCAAAATTGCTAGGGCAAATTAGCTACTGGAGGTAGCGGTGGAAAAAGCTAGGAAGCTGGCAACCCTTAGTTCTCCTTTGCTCCCACTCCCAGCCTTCTGCTTATCTGACAATAGTAAGTAAGTAAGTAAGTAAGTAAAATTTTATTTATATACTACCTTTCTCAGACCAAGGCGGTTTCCAACATTCCACATAACAATATAAAATCACAAGAAATACAACATTAAAAACCTTGTACAATAAAAACAATAAAAAACACAATTCATGCCAGCTTGACATGCTGACAAAGGGGGCGAGGAGAGAATACTTCAGGGGTCAGGGAGTCAGGGGTAAGCCTGCTCAAATAGGAATGTTTTTAACCCCTTCCTAAACTGAGTAAGGGAGGCGGCCGAGCGGAGCTCAAAGGGCAGCGCGTTCCAGAGGCTGGGGGCCGAGATGGAAAAGGCCCTCCTAGTAGTGGCAACTAATCTGGCCTCTGGAACCCTTAGCAATTGCTGCCCGGTTGATCTGAGTGTGCGGGGCGGATTGTACGGAGAGAGGCGGTCCTCTAAGTACCCTGGGCCCAAGCCATTTAGGGCTTTATAGGTAACAACCAACACCTTGTATTGCGCCCGGAAGCAAATAGGCAGCCAATGGAGGTCTTTTAAGACTGGTGTTATATGGCTGGTTCTAGATGTATTAGTGACCAGCCTTGCTGCCATATTCTGTACTAATTGTAGCTTCCGGGTATGGTACAAGGGTTGCCCCATGTAGAGCGCATTGCAGAAATCCAAGCGAGAGGTTACCAGAGCATGTACCACCGTTTCTAGGTCGCCCCGGCCCAGGTAGGGACGCAGTTGGCGTATCAGCCGAAGCTGATAACAGGTGCTCCTGACCGTCGCACTCACCTGAGATGTAAGGTGAAGCGACGAGTCAAGGAACACCCCCAAACTGCGTATCGAGTCCTTCACAGGAAGCGTGATCCCGTTTAGGACAGGTGGAATCACCGCCATTCCTGGACCGGGGGAACCTATCACAAGTACTTCCGTTTTCTCTGGATTCAAGCTGAGTCTGTTTTCCTTCATCCAGCCCATTACCGACTCCAGACAGGCCACGAGAGGAGAGATGCCGTCCCTGGTCACTGCATCAGTCGGAGACATAGAGTAGACTATTTGGGTGTCACCCCCCCCCCAGCGTACTGAGAACCCCGCGCCCCATGTCTCCGGATGACTCTCCCACGGTTTCATGTAAATGTAAAAAGCATGGGAGACAGAATGGCTCCTTGAGGGACCCCAGATGTAAGGGCCTCCTGTCGGAGCACACGTCCCCCAGCTGCACCATCTGGAACCTCCCAGAGAGGTAGGATCGGAACCACTGGAGCGCAGTGCCCCCCTATTCCCAACTTCTACCAGGCGCTCCAGAAGGATACCATGGTCTATGGTATCGAAAGCCGCTGAGATGTCTAAGAGCACTAACAGGGACACGCTACCCCTGTCCATGCCCAGACGGAGATCATCGACCAAGGCGACCATAGCAGTCTCAACCCTGTAACCCGTCCGAAAGCCGGTTTGAAATGGGTCTAGATAATCCGTTTCATCCAAGATCGATTGAAGCTGGATGTTGCAATAGGTCTGATGTTGCATCCAGTTCTGGGCACCACAATTCAAAAAGGATGTTGAGCAACCAAAATGGTGAAGGGTCTAGAAACCATGCCTTATGAGGAGAGACTTAGGGAGGTGGGTATGTTTAGCCTGGATAAGAGAAGGTTAAGAGGTGATATGATAGCCCTCTTTCAGTATTTGAAGGGATGTCACGTTGAGGATGGAGCAAGATTGTTTTCTGCTGTTCCAGAGACTAGGACACAGAGCAGTGGATGCAACCTACAGGAAAAGAGATTCCATCTCAACATTAGGAAGACCTTCCTGACAGTAAGAGCTGTTTGACAGTGGAGAATGGTGGAGTCTCCTTCTTTGGAGGTTTTCAAGCAGAGGCTGGATGGTCATCTGTCAGGGGTGCTTTGATTGAGAGTTCCTGCATGGCAGGGGGGTTAGACTGGATGGCCCTTGAGGTCTTTTCCAATGCTATGTTTCAGTGATGTGACTCTCTCTGTCCCAGCATGGTTGGGGTGGCAAGGAAGAAAGCATCACATCGTGCCACCCTCGCAGTTCTTTTTCCGGGGCCAACTGAGGCCAGCATCTGCCAGTGTTCAACACAGGGAGAGTCCAGTTTGTTTGCTGCATCAGTTGGAAAACGTATACTTTGGTTCATTAAGCCTTTGGCAGCTCATTAGTCTCGAAAAGAGCTGAGTGGTTAGGTGAGGGGCTTGCTTTGCCTCCATGGCTTCAGCTGCTCGGGAGCAGCTTGAAAATCTACATCCGATGATGTTTACCTGGATGTCTTTCCTTATGAGCCATTTCTCTAGTGGCTCTTGGCGTTTGAGGAAACGCCACGCCGGAAGCGCTGTGTTCCTTTTGTGGTTGCGAGTGGGTGTTGTACAGCTCGGAGCTCTTCCTCCTCCTTGAGCTCAGCTGCTGTTTTTCTTCCAAGCAGACTCTGCTTCTCTCCTTGCAGCTTTTTGCTGGGGCTGAAGGAACCGTTGCCAAACTGTTCAGCTCATGGCGGCCAGCCTGTCGGAGGGCAGAGCGTTTGAATACCTCTTTGCAAAGAGAGGTCGGAGTAAAGGTGGCTGCTCTCTTCCCCTTCCTTCATGGCTCAGGAGTCCTGGATGGGGAAGTCACCAAAGTTCAGTTCTTTAAATACATCTTTGTCTAGCTCCTGATATTTGGCTGCATCTCACTACCACATTTCTCTGGATGTCAACTGATTTGTCGTCCTTCCTCACAAGCTCCTTTACCGCTGCAGCAACAGTGTCCCTGGTGCCTCAGATCTAGGGAAATGTAGTTTTCCAGGGTGCTTTGGCCCTTAGCCTAAATAGCAAGTACCTTGGAATCTAGGAGCCAATATGGTATGATGGTTTGGATGTTGGTCTAGGACTCTGGAGACCAGGGTTCGAATCCCTGTTTGGCCAGGAAGGTGAGGGAAGTCTTTAAATCAGGGCTGGGCAAATGGGACTTTGGGCAAGTCACACGCTCTCAGCCTCAGAGGAAGGCAATGGCAAACCCACTCAGAACAAATTCTGCCAAGAAGACCCTGTGATAGGGTTGCCTTAGGGTCACCATAAGTCAGGAATGACTTGAAGGCACACAACAACAATGACAACAGGGAGCCAGTGTGGTATAGTTGTATGAGTGTTGGACTATAATTCTGGAGACCAAGGTTTGAATCCCTTCTCAGCCAGGAAGGCAAGGAAATCTTTAAAGCAAGGCTGGACAAACATTGGCCAACCCTCTACTCTTTCCTTCCACTCCTTTTCTCTTTGAAATTACCTCTAGATGCCCCCAGACACCAAAGATTATACCTTTTTTAACTATAGGAAGTGGTCTAGAAGTTAACTATCAGGTTACTTTCTGTTTATAAACCCAAGGGGTCCAAAATATATGAAATTGCTCCCATGCCTTCTAGACTTGGAATGCTCCAGATATCATTGCCATCATCATTATCGTCTTTAATGGTATCCCTCCTTTTCGCCAAGATTGGGGCTGAAGTTGGCTTGCAAATTAAAACGATTGCAATATAATGAAATGCATACAGAAAGTCAACAGAATGAAACTAGATTTGCTTCAACAGGCGTGCTTGCAAAGTCTTGGATGTGCCTTCAGTAAAATGCAGCTGAAGTTGCATCCACCCTTTAGGGAAAACGTTTGGCTTTTGCGGACTGTGGAAGTAAGCTTAGATGAAAGTTTGTGCATTTCCTGTGCATCTGGCTTTGTGTGTGTTTGTGTCTATGTGTAACCCTGGGCCACGTCTGTGTAACATTCATTAGTCTCCCGAGATTATGTCAGTAATCTGGACAGATTTGTTATTGGCCTTTAGATGTTTCCCTGGTCAAACCCCATTTTTTGTGCTTGGTTGGGGAGTTAAGAGGAGGAGGAAAGAATGGGCTGCTGCCTTTTGGAGAATAACCTTCTGGATCACATGGAAGCTTGCTCAGTTGAAGTTCATGTAACAAGTACTTTACAACAGAGCAGAATGGAAATGCACCTATCGCAGAACCATCTGCCTGAAGTCTTGGCCAAAAGCAATTTGGCTTAATAGCCTTGCGGTGAGGAATCACTCTTGCTGGGGATCATGCCATGCCGAGTACATTCAGGGGATAGATTAATCATTCGGCTGTGTATGGAACAAAAGAAAATCCCCACCAGATTAGGAAGTTTTACTATCGTATCATCATGCATATCTTTCCTCTTGTCCCAAAATGAGAAGCCTTTTCTCTGGTCCTAAAGCAAAGTCCTCATTCCTTTCTTTCTGAGCCATCAGAACAGTACAGAGAGGGGATAGATTCAGGGGACCTCAACCCAACTTTAGGATTTTGCCCTTGACACAGCCTCACCGTTCACCCCAGATTGCAAGACCATGACCACAAGGAGTGGATCAGCTGCGTGTGGTACATAAGGAGTGTGTATGGTAGGGAGTACATTGCTCTAGACCCCCTTTTCCTTCCCATTGGGGGCCGAGGGGGTTAAAGAATGCAGCCTTGCAAATCCGCTTGTGCGGGATGAGTCACTAAACTAGAGCTATTAGGTTCCTGCCCTTTTACATTCACTCTGTTCCAAATAAAGTTTTCATCCAGGGGAAAGCAGCTGCTTCTTCCTCCCTGACGCAATGAAGTGACCGCACCATAGGAGGAGGATAAAACCCCTCAAAAGTTGAAAACTCAATGAGTGTGAAGGGAGCAGGAGAACGCTTTGTGCGTGGGGCAGGAAGATGCAAATGGGTTTGGCTGGGTCTCCTTCAGCACATAAATTCTGCTAGAAGAGCAGAAAGCACACTCCGTGGGTCACCTGGAATGCATCTCCCCATACAAACAGTGTGCGTCCTAAAGTCTCATCCCAACCCACCCACCCAACGCAGATACAGTACATTCATTTTGAAGCATGATGTTATGCTGGAACGCTAAGTGCTCTGCTGTGTGATGCTCTGAACTCTTCTCTTGTTTTTACTGTTTGTTGTTATCAACTGCCATCCAATCCATCTTGACTCATGGAGACCCTCTGGATGAGACATCTCCAAGACTTCCTGTCCTTTACTCTTCTTCTTAGGTTCACTTAAATTCAGAACTGTGACTTCCTAATTGTCGATCTGGCATGTGGTCTTCTTCACTTTCTACTGCTCTCTACCTTTCCTAGCATCGTTCTCTTTTCCAGTGATTCGATGATATGGCCAAAGTGTGACAGCCTCAGTGTAAGTCATCTTGGCTTCCAGGGAGAGTTCCAGCTTGACCTGCTCTAGAACCCAGTTGTTTGTCTTTTGTTCCTTTTTACAATTCTGCATTGCCTGCATGTGTGATGGTGTGGCTGGTTGAGATCATCCATGGGCTTGATAAGTATATTCTCCCAGTGGTGGGGAAGACAGGCAGCATTTATGTGGGAAGGAACCAGATTGCTGTTTCATCCAGTGTAATTTCCCTGTCAAGGGATGACCAGATTGGAGTGGAAGGAAGACCCGGAGAGGAAGAAGATGCTTCTCTTTTGCTGCGGTAATGTATGATGCAGGCCAAAGACACTTAACACATAGAAAAATATTGCCAGGTGTAGGGATTAAATATGGCCCAGGTACCTCATGTAGCCTAGATACCAGGGAGAAGCATCTTGAGGCCACTTAGGTGTTTTGTAACATAAACCCTATAATCCCTTGCTGTAGGGCATAAACACATCTGGATGGCATGCAATTCCCTACTCCTTGTTTTGTGCTTTAGGAGTTCTTCCAAGAAGCTCAAGGTGATGTGAAGAGCTCCTCCTCCCCAATTTTATCTTCTCAACAACCCTGTGAAGTATATGAAATGAGACAGAGAGCAACTGAGCCAAGGTCGGCCAGCATGCTTTTGAATGCACTCCCCTTTAGGATATTTTAAGAAGCTTGGATGACATGGAGTGTGTGTGTGTCTACCTTCAAGTCGCCTTGTCGAATAAGGCAACTCCATGAATTTCATTGGGTTTTCTAGGCAAGGAGTACTCAGAGGTGGTTTGCCATTACCTTCCTCTGAAATGTGGCCTGTGGCACCTGGTATTCTTTGGTGGACCTCCATCCAAGTACTAACTTAGCTTCCAAGATCAGATGGCATCTGGTGCCTTCAGGATTTTTATGCTGTATGACATATAAACATGAGCTTACATTGCTTTAAGGCATGAGCAACTTGCAGATACGCTTAGGGCATTCTTTATTAATGTCGCTTCTTTATCTGCCAAATGTGCAAAGTGATCTATCTCACAGAGGTGAGAACAAAGGGAGAAGAGCTCAATTTTTGTAAGTATAAAAGAACTATAGAAATGAAAGGTATCGTGCCTGCTATGAACAGTAGCAAGCCAATAGATGAGCCTTTAGAAAGCCATCTCCTTGCATCCGGGTTTCGACATTCTGCTGTGTATGTTCTGGGGGGGAAATATGAAAACTTCATAAACTTATTCAAACTTTGTGCCTTTACAAGGTAGCCTTTCCACACATGTATGCATTGTATGATGCGTGGGTCACCTTTGGTGTGTGAAAATTCATTTTCAGCATTGACACACGTATTGATACCATGCAGTCATTCAGTGCTCTTGAAAGTAACATATTTGAAAGAATCTCAGGTGGACAGCTTTCCTTTTCTGTTTTCAAAGAAATTATGGCACATTAGACATTATTAACGGTTCAGATCATTATTTGCACAGCAGACATTTCCTTCTCAGTTACTGTTAATTCATTTGCGCAACTATTATGCATGTTTAAAATATTAGATTTTAAACTTATTTGTTTTTGGGGGGGGGAAATGTCACAATATACTTTCTAATTAAAATGCATTACTGGGGGTTATTTTTGCCGTTACCCATGAAAATGCATTCCCCCACACATAGAAACCTCTTTTCTAGTGATTGATAACCAAACCATTCTGCCCCCCCCGCAGTTTTTGTCTGTCCCTGTGGTCCATACCATGCAAACAATTGTCAAAAGTCTTTATTTATAGTTCCGCTTCTCCATGTGATGTGGGGCGGTATATGCTCTGCCAGCCTGAACATCTATTTTCCCACTCTGTGGCAATGTTTGCTTGCTTTTTCCTTTGCATGCATTAACGTTCAGCTCTTCCTTAAAGCAAAATCATCTCCGTTCCTTTAGGTGCATGGACATTTTCTCTTTGATATGGCCCATCATCTTGTGCCACCTGCACCATGGAAATACTGCAGTCTCATCCAGTGCTGTCACTCCGCTGACAAAATTGCTTCTAACAGAACTGGGAAGGAATGATTGGTACTACACAGAGATATACATACATATACCAGTATTCCTGCAAAATCTGTGCTGGAAGACTGGGAATCTTTCAGGAGCAAATTTTTGGATGATGAGGAGGACAAGGCCAAAAAAAGAGGGAGACAGTCACATCTCCAGTAGTGCAACATTTCTGAAACCATTGCCTCTCCACCAATGGCATCCAGCCGTCGGGTACCAGGGTTTGGGTACCAGAATGATGCTTTAAACCTCAACCTTGGTTAAGGTGCTGTTCTGAGGTTTTGCTGAGGTTTCCTTTGGTGACATCTCCTTGTGCTTTTGTCGGATTGATATTTCACTAGCCAGCCTCCTGCTAGTTTCTTCTCCAACTTTCCCTTGCCCTGCAGGTATTCTCTCTGGCCCTGGGCCTTGGACGGCGAGGCTTGTTTCCGTTGCCTCGGCGGTCATCCTCTGCAGCGTCTCTAACCCAGCGGGCCACAAACTTTTGGTGGTCAGAAAATCTCCATTGCTCCTGGGGAGGCGCCTGTTTGTCTGGCCTCTCTTGATATAGGAAAGCTTGCTTGCCAGGATGACAATGACTAAGAGAAGGCACACACAAAGGAAGACAAGTAGCCCAATGATTATGAGGCATATCAGCATCAGTCTCTTATTATTTTCCGCGCAGAGTTCAGCTCCAGCCTGGTTGTCGCCAAGAGTCACCGATTCTTGATCAGTCCCAGTGGCGGAGGAAGAAGATGTTAGCACATCTGGCGAAACAGTTGAGGCTAATGGTGGAGATGTTGGTATCTCTGGGGATGAGGAATGAGAGGTGGATAACAGAGGTGTGGTTGTCTGGACTGGGGATGTAGATTCGAGGGTGGTTGTCTGCGTTGTATATGCAGTTGTCTCCTGGGAGGCCAGTGTAGTAAGAATCTCCTGTGAAACTACTGTAGTACTTGGGTCCGTTGGGGTTTGGGTAGTGAGAACAGAGGGACTTGTCGTGAACGCATCCTCAGTAGCAGTCACTCGTACTTGTAAGCAGAATGGTAGGATGATCCCATGCAGGAGACCCAAATATACTTGAGTCTTGGCCATCGGTTTCATGTTTAGTGGATGCCTTTCACCTGGAAGAATAGGAAAGTGGTACAGTTGAACTGACTTTGCACTAGCAAAAGCACCTGAAGGTACCATATAATGATTTGCATGTTTGATTTTTGTATAAAGCAATCTGTATGTATAATGGCACTTAAAAGTGAGCTATTACATGTGGTTCTAACATGGCATCTTTCTTGGATTTGGTCAGCGAGAGGGCATCTTATTGATCCCAGGGTTTGGATCCATACGGGTTGCTACTACTTTTTGCATGAGTATTTGACAGCACAAACCAGGAGGAGCAAGAGGTAAATACATGGTTTGGTGGGGCGGTGAACATCCTATGGATCTGTGGGCATTTCAAATGAGAACCAGACAGGTCTTTATTTTATTTTAATGGATTGTATGTACAGTGTAACCCTACAGCACTTTATAAATAAATCTTAATATAATAATAATAATGAGTGCCCAGCTTACACATTGCAAGCCGCTTAGGGAGCGTTAGTTCACTGATAAGTGGTATAGAAATGTGCTTTCTACTGCTATTACTAACACCCACTTTGCAAAGGAGGGAGTCCGGTATAAGATTCCTGAATAAATTTGTGCCCCTTTGCTGCCCTGTTTCTTCTGACCTGGGTTTTACCTTCCCAATCCTGGACTGGTTTTCCCCCAGCCACGTTTCCCATGGTGTTTGGAAGCAGGGGCTTTCCTCCCTCCTACCCTGCAAAGGACTGGCGTTATTTTTAGCCTGCCCTTCGCGGTGTCATTAGCGTTGCCCAGAAAGCGTCCGCAGATGCCCAGTATAGCCGCTGCGCAGTGACCGCTACAGTGCTATCTTGTACGCTTACACAGCCGGCACAAAGGGCCCACTGTTCATTGTGGGGCTTGTTGGTGGAGGTTGAAGATTTCACTTGAACAGACAAAAGCAGAGGAACTGACCCATTAAGGGCTCTTTCTCCACCTTCGCTTACTACTCGGGCTATAGGGATGTTTTGCTGGCAAACAGCATGTTGGAATTGCCCCAACCACCGATGGCTGCCTTGGTATCTTTCTGCCTTCCAAGCATTTCCTCTTCTTTCTGATACAGAAAGTATTTACCATAAAGAAAAAACTGACGCTGCTATCCACTCACCTGTAAGTTTCCTGTACTTAATATAAACTACAGCTAGCCCTCCATATCCACGGATGCTTTAGCCAAGGATTCAACTATCCAAGGTTTGAAAATATCCCCAAAATATATACATTCCAAAAAGCAAACTTTGATTTTGCTATTTTATACAGTCAGCCCTCCGTAGCCACGGATTCTTTATCCACAGATTCAACTATCCACGTCTTCAAAATATCCCCAAAATATATAAATTGAAAAAAGCGAACCTTGGTTTTGCAATTTTATATAAGGGACACCATTTTACAGTGCCGTTGTCTACAATGAGACTTGAACGTCTATGGATTTTGGTATTCACAGGGTCCTGGAACCAAACCCCATAGGATACCAATTGGGAGAGCCACCTTGGTGTAGTGGTTTGAGTGTTGGACCACAACTCTGGAGACCAGGGTTCGAATCCCAGCTCAGCCATGGAAACCCACTGGCTGACCTTGGGCAAGGCCCACTCTCCCAGCCTCCGATGAAAAAGCAAACCCACTGTGAACAATTCTTGCCAAGAAAACCCCACACTCGAGTTGCCACAATGATTTGAAGGCAAGCCACAACAACAACCTGTAGAAGATACGTCTGCTTCATTCGTATGGAAGCTGCAGCTATGGACAAGTTCCAAGGAAAAGTCGACAGCAAGCCCCAGTAAGAGGGAAATCTAGACTTACCCGGTCAGCAGACAGATTGGCTTTGCAACTCTCCAGTGTGCTAGCTTGATGCGATATTTTGCTGTGGCCACAGTGGCAAAACTCTAGGAGCCGGAGAGGTTTTTGTGCATTAAACGTGAATGTGCTTCTGCAACATTATGTTTAGTTCTCCATTTAGAGAACTAAACCACAGGGATGACACATTTCCTCTCTGGTGCAACTATACTGTGACGTCTTAGAAGAAGGTGGTGGTGGGGGAAACCACCATTTTGTGCAAATTAGCCCTTTCGGATGGCAAGGACTCATAAAAATATCTCTGCCGCTGAGTGAAGAACCTCCTTTTTGTACCATACCTGTGTTTGCTTTAAGCCCACCTTCCTTGGCTGTTGCTTATTTTATTTCCAAGTGCCTGAGTTACACCATGTTGGGGATCCCTTTGGTATTTTTGTTTTAAATGATAGAATCGTGCTGGAGGACCTACAAATGCCTAACGAAGTGTTTTCTTTAGGAACGTATAGGTTCTCCAGCACAACTCTGTGGTCAGCTTCTGGCAGAGTTGCGCTGAAGGACGTAGTGATTCCTAGAGAGAACATATTAATCAAAACTGCAAATAATCAGAACTGCAAAAGTTAGTGCTGCAAATGTGGAGGGCCAACTGTATATTGTAATACCACAAATACTTCAGAGACTGGTCTACACAATGAACTCTAACCATTTTTGTATCTAGGGCAGCCGAACAAATAAAGCAGGGGACTGTCCGTCACTCCAGCATGTAGGCTTCCCGACGGAAGTAGACTTGGTTAATGCGCTTTGCATCATGTACAGCTATCGTGTTAAGCCTCTTGAGACTATTCTTCCCGAAAAGCTTTTTTCCTTCCCTTCTGGAACAAACAGCAAAGCTTTTAATTAAGCTTTAAATGAGCTTGTTTGATATCCTGGAAGCATCTAAATGTCTCTGCCGCTCTCCCTTCATCTCTTGCTATTCATTGGGATGCTCTTGGACACATCCAATTAAGCGGCAGGACGCCACGTTTCGGCTCCCAGCGACTGCAACGTCTGAATTATAATCCCATCAAATGGCGGGGCTTGTAATGGAAATGCCAGCGGTGGCTTAATGAGGGCAGCGCCGCTCTAACAAATGACCTCCTTTCCGTCGTTTTAAGTGCGGGCGCCATTCGAAAGTTTGGGGCAAGGCAAATACATTGGGGTTTGAGGAGGAATCCTTGCTGAGAAAGGGTTTGCTGGCTTGCTTCTGCAGGGGAAAAAGTTGAAGTTGGGATCTTTTTTGGAAAGTGGCCCATCCAGTTTAAAGTAATGGATGCATGATGGTTTCTTCCGTCGTAATGCTCGATGGTTTGAGTGTTGGACTACGACTCTGGAGGTCAGGGTTCGATTCCCAGCTCAGCCACAAAACTCACTGGGTGACCATGGGCAAGTCACTCTCGCTCAGCTCCAGGGTGAAGGCAATGGCAAACCTCCTCTGAAGAAATCTTGCCAAGAAAACCCCAGGATAGGGTGGCCTTAGGGTTGCCGTAAATCAGAAATGAGTTGAAGGCGCACAGCACAATGCTCCTTGTTCTTGGAGGAGAATGTGGATTGTGTGTAGGATACACATGCAAATGTTTGAGCGCATCGGTTTTGCCTTCCATGTTTCATTTGTAGATGTTTGACCTCATTGTGCAAAGACCTCAAATACCAGATCTGTATTTGTCAAGCTCTGCTCTAGGACAAGGACCTCTCTGTCTCTGGTGGATCATATTTCCTGTGTCTTCTTCCTCAGTAGGATACAGCAGAAACATCATGTATACCAAGGGATCTTGTAGCATCTTTGAGACTAACTGAAAGAAAGATGTTGGTAGCGTGACCCTAGCAGACATCATGGTTTTCATCCTTCCTTCTTGTCTCCCATACAGTCACAGTCAGCCTTAAATGTCTGGAAAGACAGCTTTCCAAAATGCTCTTTCCGGACTGATCTAGTAAATCAACATATCTGGGGGACAACAGGTAGAAAAATAAATCTGCTCTATCATGACAGGCAAGGCCATTGCCGTATACTAATCACTACTGTTTTTACACCAGCCAGCAGCATTGTAGCAAAGGTCATTTCTCTGCAGATTTCTGATAGTGATGGTAGCCTTCGTGTTTTTATGCTGAACATGATGCTGATCCGACCCAGGCGTTTCTGACATCAAATTCCCTTCAGTATTTGTTCTGTAGCAGAACTAGGTAGAGTCCCAGGCCTCCCCAGGAGCTCTTTTGGTGCAAAACACTAATACACATTACAGTAATAAGGTGTTTTCCCCCCTAAGAAGTTATCTGGTCAGCAAGCGTTTAGACAGTCTTCAGTTCCAATTCGTCTGTCATTTCTTATTGCTGGAATTGTTGCAGTTAAGAGGTTTTATTGGTGGTAAAAGATACTATATAGAGGGCACACTGTAGATACTGTAGAGCTGCCTTGAATCCCATTTCGGGAGATATAAATCCCATAAATAAATACATCCGAGAAGCATCCCGCTCCTTTTGATGATGGGATCCAGCATCCCATCTCAGCTACTGGTAGAACTGGGACCCCCAGATTAAACCAGACTGTCTCCCGGTTGAAAAACAAATTCCCCATTGCTGGCTATATATTAGGGCCCCTGGACTGGGCTGCACCCCTTCTAGGGCAGTGTTTTCTAAACTTTGTTCCTCCAGATGTTTTGTATGTCAGCTCCCAGAATACCTGATTGTTTGCCAAACTGGATAGGGATTCTTGGAGTCGAAGTCCAAAACACCTGGAACACCAAAGTTTGGGAAACACTGCTCTTTTGCAAGGCTGAACGAAGAGGGTTATATAATGCAGAACCATCAAAAATAAAATCAAAGTATGCATGCCTGACCCATTTTCTTTTAAAGCATTGAGAACTATGCAGGCAGGTTAACAAAAGAGGAGGATTCATTTTCCCAGACCATAATATAAACTTATTCTTTCAGCCACTGGACAGCTGTTAAGCTTTGGCCATGATGCCAACAAGGACTCCGAAACCCATCTGTCTAGTGGCAGAGGCCCAACTCACCACAGTATCTTATTTTTCCCTTCCAGGTTCAAGACCGGCCAGATCAATGGGGATCTGCTGATATACCATGTCCTGCTGACGTTGAAGCCATACTACGCAAAGCCATACGAGATTGTGGTGGACCTCACTCACGCCGGCCCCAGCAATCGTTTCAAGACAGACTTCTTGTCCAAGTGGTTTGTCGTTTTCCCGGGGTTTGCGTATGAAAACGTCTCCGCCGTGTTCATCTACAACTGCAACTCGTGGGTGAGAGAGTACACCAAGTACCACGAGAGGCTCCTGACGGGCCTCAAAGGCAGCAAGCGGCTCATCTTCATCGACTCGCCCGGGAAACTGGCGGAGCACATCGAGCACGAGCAGCAGAAGCTTCCAGCGGCCACCTTGGCTTTGGAAGAAGACCTGAAGGTTTTCCACAACGCACTCAAGCTGGCCCATAAGGACACCAAAGTCTCCATTAAAGTACGTCCCTCTTAATAATCTTGTATATGCCCTACACAAAGTGGTCCATGTCTAGACCAGAAGCCAAATGTGGTCACAGACAACTCTGTTTCTCTCTCACACACTATGACTCTCTAAAAAGTTTCAGGCATAAAATATCCATTTCTGCTTTTGGAAGTCTCCATAAGTAACAGTATTGCATTAATGGTAAGATGTTTGACCATGCAGTTCAGGATTCATAGAATCATAGAATCGTAGAGTTGGAAGAGACCACTAGGGCCATCCAGTCCAACCCCATTCTGCCATGCAGGAAATCTAAATCAAAGCATCCCCGACAGATGGCCATCCAGTCTCTGTTTGAAGACCTCTAAAAGGGTTGTCCCTCTAATTTTTTAGAGGGTTGTCCCTCTAATTTTTCCTTTATTACCCCCAAATTATGCAAAAATTAAACCACAAGTGGGCTTTCAACTGCATAAAGTTTTAATTTTTGATCACACACCTCCATCTCAGTTTGCAAAGCTGTTGGGACCCATGTTGAGTCCTGGCAATGGAAAGTCCCTGGACCTTGCTTGACTTTGAGCCGTGCGGATTCTGCGTTTATTATTAGCAAGCGGACAGTTTAAAACTGAGCATAGATTGGAGCATTAAAATATATTTCCAAATACCCAGGGTTAAAAACAAGTAGCTGAATTGTGCATGCCTATACTTGTTGATACAAGTTAGTAGGCACAAATCAGCTCAAGATCCATGATCGCAAGGCCATTTAGATTAAATAAATAAATTCACCAAGCAATAGTCTGAGCTTGTTTCAAACATGGTACAGAAAACAAGCAAATATCACCTGGAGTGCAGTCAGCGAAACAACATTGTCTTAAGGTGTTTAGTGTCAACTTGGTATGGGAAAATTCGCAGGGATTTTCAATGTAAAGCTATTGTGAAAGGAGGCAGACAGAAGCATTAGATGTGCGTGCCAAGATTACAAACTGCTAGACTCGGTTTATTGCAAAATACAGTGATTTGCAACTATAGCTTGCAGGCTGTTTATTTGCCCATGCAATACTAGATATGACCACACAGAAACAAATGCTGGTTTTATTTTCAATTTTGTTTCTACACGTTCCGGCACGGAATCATCATCTTGATCAGGAGTTCCTGGTGAACCGCATAGACATGTACTATGTGTGTTTTTGTAGAATGTCTTCCAAAACGATCGACCTTTTCAGGGAAGTTGTTCAGGGAGGAAACAAATCCCTTCATCTAAAGACACCAATAATCTCCCACTGTGAATTCTTTGACACCCAAAGAATTCACAAGAAGGTTAAGAAGATTGTACTTCATAAATGTAGCTTCATCCATAGAAGTGGCTTTGCTTTGGAGAAAACACCTATGTAAAGGATAAATAAAGCTTCCTTTTGATAAATTTAATCCTTAATCCCTTTCAGAGAACTGCAATGTTTGGGTGCCTTGATTCTTCCCATCCATGCATATAAACTAAACGCTTTCCTACAGGTTGGTTCTACAGCTGTTCAAGTGACTTCCGCAGAGCGCACAAGAGTGCTGGGACAGACGGTGTTCCTGAACGACATTTACTACGCCTCTGAAATAGAAGAGATCTGCCTTGTCGACGAAAACCAGTTCACCTTAACCATCGCCAACCAAGGCACGCCTCTCACCTTCATGCACCAGGAGTGTGAAGCCATTGTTCAGTCCATCATCCACATACGGACGCGGTGGGAGCTGTCGCAGCCTGACTCCATACCGCAGCATACGAAAATCCGCCCAAAGGACGTGCCTGGAACCCTCCTAAATATCGCGCTGCTCAACCTGGGGAGCTCTGATCCAAGCCTACGGTATGAAACTTCAAATTTCAGCGTAGTCTTGCACATGCCTATTTATTTCTTTTAGAGTAATGTTTCTCAAACTTTGGTCCTCCAGATGTTTTGGACTTCTGCTCCAGAATTCCTGACTGCTGGTGAAGCTGGCTAAGACCTCTGGGATTTGAAGTCCAAAACATCTGGATGACCAAAGTTTGGAAATCACTGTTTTAGATTATAACTAACCATTTGTCCTGATTTGAAATACACTCGTCCCTCCACATTTGCTGGGGTTAGGGACACAGGACCCCCATGAATGTGAGAAAACCGCACATAACAAAAACACACTGAAAGAACACCTCTCTAGGAATCTCTAAGTCCTCCAGTGGAACATCTACCAGACATTGACCATAGAATTGCGCTGGAGGAGCTGCAAATGCCTAGTGAAGTGTCCTCTCTAGAAATGTCTAGGTCCTCCAGGGCAACTCTGTGGTCAACATCTGCTAGGTATTGACCATAGAATTGCACTGGAGGAGCTGCAGATGCCTAGTGGAGTGTCCTCTCAAGGAATCTCTGGGTCCTTCAGTGCCACTTTTGGTTAAAGTTGACCACAGAGTTGTGCTGGAGGACCTAGAGATTCTTAGCAAGGGCATATTAATAAAATCCATGTATAACCAAATCCGCAAGAGTCAAAGCCGCAAATGTGGAAGGACGAATGTATACTGGTTTCATTTTAACAAGTGTATGCTTGTACATTTTAGCAAGGATGGCAGATAGCCAAAGATTTTTCCTTATGTTCAGAAATCTTTGCCTTCCTTGACCAATGCTGAAATCCAGTTTCCCTCTGGTTCTCTCAGTTGCACCATAACATGGAAGCAAATGCTGTTTAGGACACCGAAGCATCTTTTCGTACGAGATGTTTAGGAAGCATATTTCCACTCCAAAACACCTAGTGCAGTGATGGCGAACCTATGGCATGCGTGCCAGAGGTGGCACTCAGAGCCCTCTCTGTGGGCAAATGTGCCGTCGTCCCAGCACCGAGTTTGCCTGAGTTTGCTACTAGAAAGCCAGAGGGACACAGCACTTTGCAATAAATGAGTGGGTTTTGGGTTGCAGTTTGGGCACTCGGCCTCTAAAAGGTTCACCATCACTGACCTAGTGGTTGTTAGGCCACCATAGATCATAGTATTCAACTTGGAGGATTTTTTTCATGGACTTTTCCATGATCTGGTTCTGGTTCTGATTAAACATTCAGTCCATTTTTAACAATTTTTAAAACATATATGGACTTTACAAAACTATGAGTGGTTAGCCCTTTCCTAGAAGAGGCATTGTTCATTCTATCTCTCTCCCTCTTTCTCATGGAAGCAATGCCTTTTTAAAAAATAATGCCAGAGGTAGCACATGTATATATCATCCAAAAAGCCACGTATGCTTTCCCCATTTAGAATAAATATTTTCATATATCCTGATTTAATGCCAACTTGACATGCATCCGTATACATTTGAATAGGGAAATAGGATTTAGAAGATTTCATATGGTGGATCCACTAAGATTTCTTTGGGAACATCCAGATACCTGTGGAGGGAGGTTAAACGTGGGAGCGATGTGAGTTTTATGACTCAGCTTAGGTTGAAAGATAAAATTAAAGCCAGCCACTTTGCCTTCATTGTTAAGAAATTGTTCTTTTTTATGCGCAGCCTTTGTGGACCCTGTTTTTAAAAATGCATTCCTTATTCTTTAATGCAGGTCCGCGGCCTACAATCTTCTATGTGCCTTAACCTGTACCTTTAACCTAAAGATTGAAGGCCAGTTACTGGAAACGTCGGGTCTGTGTATCCCTGCCAACAACACCCTTTTCATTGTCTCTATCAGTAAGACTCTAGCAGCCAATGAGCCTCATCTCACCTTAGAGTTTTTGGAAGAGTGCATTTCTGGATTTAGCAAATCGAGTAAGTAGAGATAGGGATTTTCTTTCTGCTTTTTCTCTGACAACAGATGTGTCGGGTCTGGTAACTCTGTAGGCAACATCAGCAACTGCTTTGTTGTTGCTGTTGTTGTTGTTTCTCCTCCTGCGGAGGATGCCTTCATTAGCAGCACAATCTTCATTGGTGCTTTTAGCAAACATAGCCGCCGTATCTGGTTGCTAGTCAGCAAGGCACAGTGGAGCGTTCTGGTGTCTGGCAGTGTCATGATGCAGATTGTGATTTGTGAGTGCCAAGCTGAGATTATTTCATTTGAAATAATTATTTCCATATCTCTCTGGCTTCTGGCTGTCTCAGACACACACAAACAAAAGAGATGTGTATGTGGAAGATTGAGCTAGCATTGAAGGAACAGACCTTGCCGTCTTGGCCATGGTTCAACTGTTATTAAAAATGACTTTTTCTTCATACTAGCAGCTTGCCTTCTCTTTTGAAAGTAAGGAAAATGCTGCACTTCTGTGACGCAAGATCCAGAATCCGAGGGAACCGATCTTTACTTGCCAGAATGAAATGCTTATTTGACACAATTTGTGTGTGAAGTCTAAAGGATACAGCGTTGACCGTCCGGTTTCCCTGCCAAAACAGAACTCCCTAGAACCATGGAAAACTATCCATGCTTATGCGCAAGTGACCACATATAAGTCCCAGCCTGTCCCTCCCCTCTTTGGATTGTTTTCAGGTTGGATTTTTGTGGGTTTTTCGGGCTATGTGGCCATGTTCTAGAAGAATTTATTCCTATATTTCACCTGCATCTGTGGCTGGCATCTTCAGAGAATGTTGGCATGGAAGTCACACACTATGTATACCCTACTCACTTCCATGCCAGCATTCTCTGAAGATGCCAGCCACAGATGCTGGCGAAACGTCAAGAATAAACTCTTCTAGAACATGGCCATGTGGCCTGGAAAACCCACAAAAAACTATGGATGCCGGTCGTGAAAACCTGTTTTCAGGGTCTCTGCTTCAGTGAAAAATAGAACCACACCACCTCTTTTTCTAATGAGGATTTGCCTTCTTTGATGGGCATATAGACTTGGGCCTGTTACAGACTGCCAAAATAAAGCTGCTTCGGGTCTCTTTGGAGGTATGCTGTTTAAATGATGCATGGGTCCTAAGAGTCCGGAGGTCGCGCCAAAGCCACACTAAATTCCTAAGCACTGGAGTGCAGCTTTGGTGCAGCTTCCAGATTCTTATGATGCATGCAACATTTAAACAACATACCTCCAAAGAGACCCGAAGCAGATTTATTTTGGCAGTCTGTAACAGGCCTTGGTTTCTTTTAAAAGCTCTTTGCAAAGCAGCCCTCAAAACAATAAAATATATTAGCAGCTGTGACAGTTACTATACATATAGAAGGGAATCATGTATAATGCACGTTCTTGTGTGAGTGCTGTCCGCACCTGGATGGTTATGTGGAATAAGCTTTCTTTTAAAATCTATTTGCAGAGAAATCCCTAACACTCAGTGATAGAATACATTAACAGCTATGGCAAGTGGTACACATGTGGAAAGGAAACCTAGCTCTCACATAAGGGCTGTGCACCTCTTCATACAGGAAAGAGATAGTTCTTTCTTTTTTTGATAGCAACACTTTCTCAAAGGGCACCGTTTCTTTTTATATTTAGGATTAAGATTACCAACCATTTACATAGGAAAAACAAAGTGGAGTCTTAGGAATGCCAGCATAGCAGGGTTAATATATTCAGTTGTTTACCATGTGGTTTGTTTTTTTGGTGTTCTTAGGCAGAGAACATTGAAATCTCAAGTCACCTCTGTACTGTTGCATTTAGAAAGACCTTTCTATGCTGTATAGCTAAAACCTGCCAAATGCAGTCCTGATTTTAAAAACAGTTTTGTTGGAGGTGAAACCTCAAAGAGTTAAGTCCCAGTCCCTTGGCTCCCTCTTCTTTAGGATTCCCCAGTTGCGGCTAAAATGTGGCATCCTCAAATCCAGAAGACATAATCCAGGGATAGCCACGTTGGCCATACAACCAAATAGAATAACATCCAAAATCCACAAAACAGGGATACGTTTATTGGGCCATCCAGAAATGCACAAAATGCACCATGAAAGCTTTTGGTGCTCCAGGCAAAGGTGCTAAAATCATACAGGAGAAGGGGGGAAAAGTGAATATGTTAAGAGTCATAGGCCTACATTTTGTAATGTTTATGCTTTAAAAAATGACGAAGCAATGTAAAAATCTGCTATTTAAAGAAAAACTAATTTAAAACAAGATCATTTGAAACGTAACTGAGAGTAAAAGTACCATGCACTGACCCCTGTTAAAAGACCTTTCTGCAAAAAATTGGTTGATCACCAAAAGTCTATATATTAAAATGTTGTTGAAAGTGAGCCGAGGGCCACAGGGTTGGTGCGGGGAGTATTTGGAGGGATCCAATCTGACTTGAATTGGTGCAAAAGAACTTATTCTTCTTTATAATAATAATAAAAATGTAAAAGAATTAGAACTAATTTTATGGGGTTCACACATTGAAGTCTAGTGGGAGAGGAGGTGACCAGGATTCATTTGTTCCTGGCTCCACAGCTGCGGAGCAGCCATAAAGACTTCTCTCTTCCTGACATTGTTGTATGGATGCTGTTCACAGACGACAGAGGCAGGAGTGCGCTCTGACATACCAAAGAGCTTTATCCGTGTGTTTGTTTGTGTGCCTTTGTGTTTGAAGGCATCCTTCTTTTTGATCTGGCTCCAAAGACCTGTTTTAAGTTCATTCAAAGAGTCTGTCGGCTTCCTTTTTTGTTCCGCACTGTCCCTTGCAGTGGAAAGCCCTTCTGTTTTAAAAGCAGTCCAAGAAAAAACAAATCCAAACCATCCTTGGCATCCAGAACTACATTCCATTCTCATTTGGATCCTGGACTTGGTTCTTTCTTGCCGGTCCCCTTCCTTTTGCTTTTTCACAGGTACCTAGGCTTTGTTTTAGCTTGATAACCACTTCTCCGACAACCTTACTTACTTCTCTTCCTGACTGCTCTTACGCCACCGTTTCTATTTTTATTTCAGGCATTGAACTGAAACACCTCTGTTTGGAATACATGACCCCTTGGTTATCAAACCTGGTCCGCTTCTGCAAACACAATGATGATGCCAAACGCCAACGAGTCACCGCGATTCTGGATAAGCTTATCACCATGACAATAAATGAGAAGCAGATGTACCCTTCCATCCAAGCCAAAATATGGGGGAGCTTGGGACAGGTACTGCCTTTTCAGTGCTTCAGATCTGTTAATGTTTGTGAAAGGAATAGTGTTTCTCCCATGACATTCTGCTGTCATGGGTAGAATATATGTGTACACCAAGTATTCTGTATTCGTCTTGAGTGCAAAGCACTTACCATCTTGGGAAATCTGTTCAGGTTTTGGTGGCGTTAGGATGTCCCACAGAAGGGAGTTCCAGATCCTGGGAGCAGCCACTGAAAAGGCTTTCTCTCAGATCCTTACCAAACATATCCTAGGAGCAGCCACTGAAAAGGCTTTCACCTAGATCCTCACCAAACAGATCCTGGGAGCATTCACTGTGAAGGCTTTCTCCCAGATCCTCACCAAACATATCCTAGGAGCAGCCACTGAGAAGGCTTTCTCCCAGATCCTCACCAAACAGATCCTAAGGACACCACTGAGAAGGCTTTCTCCCAGATCCTCACCAAACAGATCCTGGGAGCAGCCACTGAGAAAGCTTTCTCCCAGATCCTCACCAAACATACCTGTAAAGGTGGTGGGACCAAGAGAAAGCTTCCTAAAAGTGCAAAGATGGAGCAAAACTAATATTAAACGTCTAAAAGAGTAGAAAGAACTTCAGTAGTGCTGGAAAGACTATATGAGTAATGTAGATGCCAGGCAAACTACTTCGTGATCCAAACAAAGGCAAATTTGTGTTGTTCAGTTCTTGGCCCGATCCTTGGCACTGAACAACGGTGCATGGAAAACCACAGTTTGACATAATGTGTTGAATTACATTTCTGTATTGGAAATCCATTCACTCTGATAAAGGGTAGGTGAGCATGTTATTTAATAGCAAGGAGGCATTATTCTTCCTCATTGCCTGTGGGAGACCTAGCTTTTTCTCTGCGTAGAATTCTATCCGTGATTTTTTTGGTCAATATCACTTTTTACATGTTTGATTTTTGGACCACTCAAAGGAATTTTATCCTGAAAATCCATCGATTGTCATAATGTAATAAATACATGTTAAGCATTCCCATTGGGGGGTTCCAAAGCTGCCAGATCCCTTGTTCCTGTTGGTGGCTTATGGAGAGTCCCCTGTGAGATTCAACGGAAATCCTTGTGTATATGAATCATAGAATCATAGAGTTGGAAGAGACCACAAGGGCCATCCAGTCCAACCACCTGCCATGCAGGAACTCTCAATTCTTATCACTGATGAATGGTTTCTTATCTTTTCTAACAGATAACTGATCTGCTTGATGTGGTGCTGGACAGCTTTATCAAAACCAGTGCCACAGGGGGATTAGGATCCATCAAAGCAGAGGTTATGGCTGACACGGCTGTAGCTCTGGCTTCTGGGAATGTGAAACTAGTTTCCAGCAAAGTAAGTGGTTCGTTTTAAATTGAATTAAATGTTTTGACGGTGTCTTGTCTACATCTGAATACCGATAGTATGATGAAGTGAACTCATCTTCCCTTGACTTTTATCCTCCCTTGATTGATTGATGGATTGAGTGCACATTTTCTCCTAAAATGGGATCCAAGGCGGCTTATAATCTTCAGATGCCGGCTACAAATTTGAAAGTGAAACCTAAGGAAAGGCAGCTCTGTGATCTTTCCCCATCTTCCTACCCAGCTAGAACAGCAAGTACTCCTACAGAGCTATCACAACATCACTGGCAGCGTGTTTTTCAGTTTGCCATGGAAGGAAATAAGAACAAGATGATCCCTGTTGGGATCCTACCAGAGCTCAGCCTGTTCTTTCCAACAGCAGCCACCCATGTGCTTCTGGAAAGTTCATGAGCATGATTTAAAAACACTATTCCTGCTATCGAAGCTTTGCTTTGCTTAAAGATTAGCATCAAGAATGCGTACATATGTACGTAATTTCAGTATCAAGTCCGCCGCAGAGGCATGCTTGTCGCATTTCTAGGGTTCCCCAGGGTGAAAACTGTACATTTGCAGGGGTTGTGCCATATGATCGATGAAAGTTGGGGATGAAAAGTATGACAGGTTAAGCTGAAAGACTTTGTGGAAGAAATGCTTTTTGAGGAGGGATTCTAAATGAGTGAGAACATGGTCTTGGGAATGTGTTCACAGGCATGCGAAGAATGGGAAAGATGTAACGTATATACTTGACTATAAGTCAGCCTCATGTATAAGTCGAGGGCATGTTTTGGAGCCAAAATTACGGATTTTGATATGACCCATGGGTAAGTCGAGGGTAAAACCTAGGAGCATGCAACAAAGAAAGGCCCACTCACGCCATTGAATTTAGGGGCATTCACTCCAGTGATGCTGAGATGCCTCTGTTCTTCAAGAAAAATTGTTGCAGTTGCTGCTTTTGTCGTCCCATAAAAGGTAGCAGGCTTTTCACTAAAACTGCTTGGTTGATTCCTTTCAGGTCATTGGAAGGATGTGCAAAATTATCGACAAGACCTGTCTGTCTCCAACCCCTACATTAGAGCAGCACCTGATGTGGGATGACATTGCCATTCTTGCCCGTTACATGCTGATGCTCTCCTTTAACAATTCCCTCGATGTGGCGGCACATCTCCCCTACCTCTTCCATGTGGTCACTCTCTTGGTGGCCACTGGTCCTCTTTCCCTTCGAGCTTCTACCCATGGCCTGGTCATCAACATCATCCATTCTCTGTGCACTTGTTCGCAGCTTCACTTTAGTGGTAAGTCCTTTGTTAGATGGTTTTTAACTGACTTTGAAAGTTAATCACACTTTTCACTTGTGCCTTGTTTCCTAGCCGCTGACTCAGGACAGTTTAAATGGTTGGCAAGGTAAGGTGTAAATCTAGCTGAACGGTCAAGTCTGGACCTTTGGCTACTTTTATTTGGCTATAGATATCATCACGGCTACTGCAACGTACTTTTTCTCTGCCACTCACACAGGCTATGAATTTCCCGGTCTGCAAAACAATGGGTTGGATCCTGTTTAAGTTAGCTCCGTAAAGTTCCCATTGCAACCAGTGTGATTTGCTGGCTTGCTTGCTTTATTTGATTTATATCCCACTTTTCTCCCAAGTGGGACTCAAAGGTGACTTACAATATAAACTAAAACAGAACATCTGAAACAACACGGAGTACAAAAGTTTAAAAAGCGTTTACACATGCAATTTATGCACTGCTTTTAAGACATTAAAGTTGAAACATTTAGAATATATATGGCATACTAAAAAAAATGGCACATCTAATCGGATATTACAGTGGGACCTTGGCATCCACTGGAGTTTGGTTCCAGGATCCCCCGTGGATAATAAAAATCCGTGGATGCTCAAGTCCCATTGAATATGGCCTGTTACAGTCTGCCAAAATAAAGATGCTTTGGGTTTCTTTGGAGGCATGCTATTTAAATGACGCATGGGTCCTAAGAGTCCGGAGGTCGCGCCAAAGCCACACTCCATTCCTAAGCACTGGAGTGCAGCTTTGGTGCACCTTCCGGATTCTTAGGATGCATGCATCATTTAAACAGCATACCTCCAAAGAGACCCCAAGCAGCTTTATTTTGGCAGTCTGTAACAGGCTTATAACAGCAGAGCAAAATGGTGTCCCTCATATAAAATGGAAAAATCAAGGTTTGCTATTTGGAATGAGGACTTTCTTTGAATATTTTCAAGCCGTGAATGCTTGAATCCGTGGATAAAAAAAATCCGTGGATAAGGAGGGTCGACCATACTCTGCTCTGGTCAGTTAAGGTTGAAGTCCTGCTTAAACAAGAAAGTCTTTGCCTGCTGTGCTCTGATGCCAAAACAAAATACAGTCTGCAGAATTCCTTAATATTGAGCCATGCCAGTTGAAGTGGTGTCAAACCGTATCGTTTCTGAAGTGGATTTAGCCCCAATAATGCTGCACAGATCCTAATATATAGTACAGTGCTGCAAATCCCTTTGAGATAAGCAAAAAAAATTCATCCTGTTCATATATAGCTAATTATTCCTATGTTCCTTATTTGCTGACCAGGCTCTGACCTTTACGTCTTTCCTTGCAGCCAGCGATGCTCCCCATTTTCTTTTCTCCTTTTCGGTTTCTACGAAGCCACAGTACACAAGTCTGCTGTTTAATCCTGGGTTGAGTTATAGAGTGGGGTTTTAGTACAGGATTTAAAGACACAGACTCCAGAGAATCAATTCACGCCTGCCACTGTTTTTTATAGCATACTAAGGTGGAGTACAGTTTATTGCCTACCATAAATTAGGGACACAGATAACAGTGCCATCATGTTGGAGGGGTCTCCCCCCCCCCCAAATTGTCAGGTGGCTTTCTGTCTTTGTGGCTAAGGAACATACAGTGTTGTAGAGCTAAATGTTTAGAGGCTTTCCTAGGCCTATATTGGCCCAGAGGATGCAAAGGCATGTTGAAAAGAACCCCCTGCACTACTATTACTATTAACAACATTAAAACATTTTCTGGAGATGCCAGCCACAGACGCCGGCGAAAGGTCAGGAATGTACTCTTGTAGAACATGGCCACATAAACCCACAAAAACCCAATATTAAAACAATTTAAAGCATACATCTAAAAAGGAGGGGAATGCAGTTAAAAAATAGTACAGTTAAAACAAGGCAAGTGCCCTTCTGCAAGCACTTTACTTTTCTAAAAGCTTTGCCTGCTGATGTAAGGGCAGCAAGGGCAGCCGTTCCAACCTCCCCGGGGGCAAAGAATACTTACTTTAAGTGTTTAAAATAAAGATATTTGAGAAATTCCTGCCCACCTTTGGGAGAAAAGCCTTCCCAGGAAAACACAGAAAGTGAGGGTTTTGTGGACTTATCTAGAGAACACTGTCTTCCATAAATGTCTTCTTTAACCAGAGGTTAAAGAAGACATTTCCATTTATGGGGCAAGGAAGTGCTCCTCTGCCATCCTCCAAACTTCTCCAAACCAAAGAAACATGGAAATACAGTGTTCCCTCCATATTCACCGGGGTTAGAGAAATGTAGAAGAACCACAAGTAAAAAAACCACTATTCTTTTTACCTAAGGAAACATCTCTCTAGGTCCTCCAGTGCAAGTCTGTGGTCAACATAGATCCTTTCTGGTCAACGTAGATTCTTCAGATTCTCTGAAGATGCCAGGCACAGCTGCTGGCGAAACCTCAGGAATAAACTCTTCTAGAACATGGCCACATAGTCCGAAAAACCCACAAAAATCTATGGATGCCGGCCATCAAAGCCTTTGACTTTACACTCTATGGTCAACATTTGCCAGATGTTGATCATAGAATCATGCTGGAGGACCTACAAATGCCTAGAGAAGTGTTCTCTCTAGGAACTTCTCCAGCGCAACTCTGTGGTCAACTTCCAGCAGAATTGTGGCGGAGGACTTAAAAGAGATTCCTAGAGAGAACGTATGAATCAAAACTGCACATAATCAAACCCACAAAAGTCAAAGCCGCAAATGCAGAGAGCCAACTGTAGTCTTAGAACAAATGTGCCGGTATTATAATGTGCGTAGGGTAAATCTGGGTTTACAGGACCAGCCTGTTTTGGTGTAGAATTGAGTTGGATGCTTTATCCTTTTCAGGTCCTGAGGTAGAGAGCAAGTGCATTCACCTTTTTAATAGCCAGCAGATTTCTTTTTGGCTACGTAGCCCTTCAAAACTGCTTAATTTTAACCAGTATGATATATCTGGGAGAGACACTTGAGGCATAAAGCTGATCCATAGCATGGCGTTTGTTCCGTCAGATGTTTTAATCTCTTTTCCTTTTTTAAAACTCCAACATATCTCACAGAGATCTGGGAAGGCTAAGACGGTTGTAAAATTGCGCATGTGGCATTAAACCTGTCTTTCTCTGACTGAAAGCCCAGTCTGCCACAGGGAGTTCAAATAATGCAAATAAATGACTGACTGCATCCGTTGGGTCTGGTTTGTTGCACATGCGCTCCCTTGGATGCGACTAGAAAAAGTAGCATGCTGTGAAGCTGTGCCTCTGCTTAGGAAATCATTGGTATGCACATTGACAGCAAGTGTCTATGCGGAGCAACATTTTTGTCTTGGCATGTCACAAACGGTAACAAATCTTCACTCGTCTTAAGCCGCAGAAATGAGGAAGCGACATGGAAGTTCCTTTTTTCTGTTCCCAAGGCACATTTTCAAAAGTAGTCACCACTGGTCCTTGGTGTACAAAAGTGCTCACCTTCCTATCCTTGCCAAAGCAACAGAAAATAATCATAATAAGGACACTTAAAGCAAATTAGAAATTTAAACCTTTGTCTCCTCGAGTGCAAATTCAGTGTCACTACATTACGGTTGTTTGGGATAGATAGACAATAACATCCCAAATCGGCAAAACAGCGATGCCTTTATGGGGGCCAAGCAAAATGTACAAAATACACATTGCAGGCTTTTGAAACTCCACTGGGTTCTTCATCAGGCAAAGGTGTGAAAATCATACAGAAAAAGGAAAAATATGATGATATTAGGATGTTAGATGGTATGACAGCATTAGAGTTTAGATGGATTTCAGCCTCAGAAGAAACCCTGGTGTGAGATGGGGTGGTTTTAGCTGCAGACAGGCCTGACCAGGTTATTTCTTAAATGATGTTAATCCCTGCCATTACTGATGCCTGGGGCATTGCGGCTCTGCTGTTTTGTGCCAGTTCACAGAATTGGCATAAATTCTGCTTACATCTGCATCATAGAGGCTAGAAAGAAGAGGCCAGTCTTTGTCCCCAAAGCAGCCTAAGAACCAGTCGGAAGGCATTTGTCTTTATTTGTGTTCCTTTTGCTCTATAAGAACAGCAGGAGCAGAGGAGACAGTGCTATCAGATGCTAAAAGAGAGCCAGGAAAGTCAGGGCTGAAATTCGGCTGAAGGAAGCCTTTAGACCTGGAGCGGATACAAGGAACCCCATCTCCAACCTTTGGGGAATTTTGCAGACTAAATATGCTGGGATTTGGGGAAGTGAGGAATGGAAATGCTGAAGAAATGTGTTGCATGCCTGGGAGACTTAGTGGACCTTGATTCAGGACCAGGTAAAAAGAAAGAGGAGAGGCATGCCAGAATGAATCCTTAGATGTAAGATCGGGGAAAGGACATTTCCATGAGCTAACCTCACTTTAGTCCAAGTCACAGAATGTTTTGTTCCCGGGTATGTGCACACTTGTGTTTCTATGTAAAATCTTGGCATGACGCTCAGTTTGTCTGCATTTCCTTTAACAGAGGAGACCAAACAGGTCTTGAGACTCAGCTTAACCGAGTTCTCCCTGCCCAAGTTCTACTTGTTGTTTGGGATAAGCAAAGTGAAGTCGGCCGCTGTCATCGCCTTCCGGTCCAGTTACCGAGACCGCTCCTTCTCTCCTGGCTCCTACGAGAGGGAAACGTTTGCACTGACATCCCTGGAAACGGTCACAGAGGCCTTGCTTGAGATTATGGAGGTACGATGGGCCGGGGTCCTATGGAGGCATGAACTCAGGTGAAGCCTAGAGGTGTGGAATTTGAATTGGTAGCTTACTCAGCCCCAAAAAAGGAGTTGCTTTGCTCAACCTCAACAGCAGATTTTAATCCATGGTGCTGAAAAATAAGAGCACATTGGTTTGTATTTGAGGACATTTTAGTTCTAGTGGGTGATGTTTACTATGACAGAGCATTAAAAATGAAAATATCATGACTTTGCTAGCAGTGAGTGGTAACTATTTGCCTCGATTATACACAGGCAGAATAAAGTGATAATGTGGATTGTGCCACTTCAGCAAAGGAACATCCTTATTCATGTTTCCCTGTTTTATCTGAAGATGCCAGCCACAGGTGCTGGCAAAAAACATCAGAAACTATGGCCTGTTACAGACTGCCAAAATAAAGCTGCTTCAGGTCTCTTTGGAGGTATGCTGTTTAAATGATGCATGGGTCCTAAGAGTCCGGAGGCCATGCCAAAGCCACACTCCATTCCTAAGCACTGGAGTGCAGCTTTGGTGCAGCTTCCGGATTCTTAGGATGCATGCATCATTTAAACAGCATACCTCCAAAGAGACCCGAAGCAGCCTTATTTTGGCAGTCTGTAACAGGCCAAACTCTTCTAGAACATGACCACATTGCCCGAAAAACCCACAAAAAACCTATGGATGCCGGCCGTGAAAGCCTTCGATTTCCCTGTTTCGTTTTTTACCTGTAAAATTCCAAAGCAATGCATTGGGAAGAGAGGCTCAAGCCCATCTTGTTCTCTGATCCCTGGGTTTATTACTTCTAGTGAGTTTTGTGTGTGGATGTGACATGGCGAAGCCTTCAAAACAAAGCTCTTGGCAGAGGCCGCTGTTTCAAGTCAGAGCTCAGCCATTCCAGTCTGTTATAGGTGAAGATCAGCCGTGCATGAGGCGCATGGAGGGGGATGGAGGACTGTACATTATTTTACAACTCAGCATCTCAGTTCAACATGCAACTATAGTCAGAGTACAATTTATTCATAGGTGGGTGGCTGTCATTATCGGTTAGTGGAACAAGAAAATGCTAAACACAGTTGTTCTCTAGGTATCTAGAATCAAGTAGGGAACACCTTAAATTGCTTAAATGCCCTTACATTGACATGAAGTGCCCAAACAACATTACTTTTGGTTTTTCCGTAGGCATGCATGAGAGATATTCCAACCTGCAAGTGGCTCGACCAGTGGACGGAACTAGCTCAAAAGTAGGTTATGTCAGATGGCATGTCTTTGTCATATCGCTGCTTCTCGATCCCATTTACTGTCATCACAACCAAATTTCTTTGATGGGTTCCTTCTCGTAAATACCTCTTTAATAAATGGCTCTCCCCCCCGTACAGGTTTGCATTCCAGTATAATCCGTCCCTCCAACCAAGAGCACTTGTCGTCTTTGGGTGTATCAGTAAGCGAGTGTCTCACGGACAGATAAAGCAAATCATCCGGATTCTTAGCAAGGTGTGTACCTATTTTGGCGCTCTTCAGTTTTTTTGGCAGCTTTTGCTTTCATATGGCTCTGAATGCAGTTGAGGAAGTTCTGCCCTGTTGGATTTTTATTAATGACGAAGGCAAGCGGCCGCACATTTTCCATTTCTCCTGTGATATATTTCTGAAGTCCTGTCTGCGTGCCAAGCGCTATGTATAGAAAGCTCTCAGTTTCAGGTCCTCTTCGCATGCCAGGGGACAATTGTAAGTTTCGGTTTGTTAGACTTTACAGCATGCTTGCAAACTTACAAAAAGGAAAGACCCCCAGAGCAGCTTACATATGACAAATAGGAAGCGGGGTTGGTCATTATCACAGGATTACATGCTTTAAAACAAAAGGGAAGAAAGTCAGGGAAAGCCTAGCTCAAGATCCGGTTAATTTAAGTAGCCATTACTATAATGACCAACTGAAATTGAGAACAAGAAAAAGAGGAGTAAACTGGTCTTCTAGCATTACTTATGGAATGGAAAATGTCCCTGCATCCCATCTCTCCCTCTACTGTGGCCTTCATGGCAGAGGCTTTTTTTTGGTGATATAGGCCTGTTACAGACTGCCAAAATAAAGCTGCTTCAGGTCTCTTTGGAGGTATGCTATTTAAATGATGCATGCATCCTAACAATCCAGAAGCTGCACCAAAGCTGCACTCCGGTGCTTAGGAATGGAGTGTGGCTTTGGCGCAACCTCCGGACTCTTAGGACCCATGCATCATTTAAATAGCATAGCTCCAAAGAGACCCGAAGCAGCTTTATTTTGGCAGTCTGTAACAGGCCATAATGATGGCCCTTTTAACTATGACTCTATGATGCAGTAGCTACCTACAAGTGACATTTGAGGGAGGCAGGCTGATAAACAGTCTTTCAGTAGAGTTATCTGTGGTGACTCTTACACCACAGTGAGACCTAGGGCTACTGCAGTAAACACCCAGAACGCAAATTGAGCAGACATACTGGTGAACCATAGCCAAATCTGGGACTTTCCCCAAAGTGTAAGGATGCTTCTCTTCTTGCACCTCATGTTATGTTTCCTGCAAGCAACTGGCTATGCCACCACCATGTGGCATGGCCGGGCAAACACTGCCATGCTTTTTTATCGGTGACCCTTTATAGCCCTCCATAGTCCAAAGCTTGGAATGGCCTGCATTTGAAGGAGATAAAGGTGGTGGTTGCAGTCACCAACAAGCCTTCTCCTCCAGATGTCTGATAGGAGGGGGTCCTGGAAATCGCCCTCCTAAGATAAATCCCAACATTATAACAAGTGTACAGATATGAAGCTGCCACATGTTGGAACCTGAAAGGAACACAGTATGTAGATGCTCAGTGAGCGTAGTGCAGGGTAAACGATGAGGAAACTTAGAGGGAACTGTATGTCATAGTTCACTAGGATGCTGGACAGCTAACACATTGCATAACAACTCACACTAATCACATGCAGACTTTGCATGGGAATAATTTCCATCAGCTGAGTAAAACAGACATGTTGTTGTTGTGCTACACGTTGGAGTCCTTAAAAGAATACACTGTGTAGGCCCTCAGTGAACCTGCTGCTATGTAAATGTTGAGCAAACTTAGACAGACATATATGTCATAGTTTACCAGGATGCTAGGCAGATGACACATTGCATAACAACTCACAGCGCAGTCATTGCACACTTCCATGCCAATAATATCGGTTGCACACATAGCACTTTTAGTGTTAATCATTTATGGCTAAGATAAATAATAGTTTATATCTTCTGATAGACTTAATTATGTATGTATTTGGTCTTCTGACCTTTCTTTTTTCAGTTTGGAGGCGCGTTTTGTTGCTTTTCAGTTCCCAGAGTATAATGCGAGCAACTTTTGCTACTAGCAGATTTAGAGAATGTGAGATATTCAGAACGGACTTGGCAGGCCAGCGGAGTGAAACAGACATGTGTTGTTGTTGTGGGACTTGGATTTTTATACAAATAGGTAGAATTGTGACACACACACGCCAGATGAAGGGGAAGAGGAGAAGAAAGAAGTTTCACTCGGCAGGAGAAGGGAGTTAAAAGGCTGAGTGTATGCGACACATCCATATTGATGTAAGAGTAATAATGTTTAGATACGTGATTAGAAGGTTAGAGTAAGTGAGAAGGCGTGAGGAAGAGGATGATTTGTAGAATGGTGAAAGGAAGGAAAAGGGGATAAGTGAGAGCAATATGAAGAAGACGGAAGAGTGAGACGGAAGGCAAGATGAGGGAGAAGTGGAACAGGAGAGGGATGAAGGGAGGTGTGAACAAGGGTATGGTTGGTATGAATATATGAGGAAGGTTTTAAAAAATGGTTAAGTGGGAAATAGGGTTAGAATCCCAGCAGGCAAAATCCCTGGTTAATCCTGTGTATTTAGTTTTGACAGTGTGGAAAGAGGTATTTTGTACCACAGTGCACAACACCATACACTCCAGCTGTGCAACCGCAGCTGGAGTGTTCCTAGGCCCAGCTTTGCCTTCTTGGCTACCAACTGCCTTCAGAGGTGCATGCAGACACATTCAGGCTGCCCTCACATTTTCTCTGGATGCGCAAGAGCAGCAAGAACAAGCCTGTGCCCCCAGCGAAGGGCAAAAGCATGCTGGCAGAGACTTGCACTCCACCAGCGTACTTATTAGATCTCAAGTGAAGGGTTTTGATGTCCAAATGAATACTGAGAGAGCTTGTTTTAACCAAAGTGTTCAAGACTGACTGAAGCAGAAGAGGGGCAGGCCTCTTACTGATATCAAAAGCCTGTGTAAAGGATCTTCTGAAGCATTCATAGCGGGGAAAGGGGCCGTGCTTTTTCCTCTCCCAAGCTGAATACTCTTTTTTCTCTTTATCAACTACAGGGTCTCGAGAGCTGCTTGAAAGGCCCCGACAACTACAATAGCCAAGTTCTAATAGAAGCCACAGTGATAGCACTAACCAAGCTGCAGCCGCTCCTCAATAAGGTAAATTGCCGTGGTTTCCAACTTATTCTGTAGTGCCATGTGTGTAAAGAGAAGATGACTTCAAGGTGTGCATGATGGAGTACAGCGGGCCCTTGCTATCTGCTGGGATTTGGTTCCTGGACACAGACACACACATACCGTGGATACCAAAATCCCTGGATGTTCAAATCCCATTATTTATAATGGCAGAGTAAAACGGTCAAATCCAGGTTTGTTTTTTGAAATGCATTGATTTTTAAAACATTTCCAAGCAAAATCCATGGACGCAGGGGGCCAACTGTATTTCATTTGAATCATCCAAATGAAGGGACACTGTAACTGCAATTCGTATTCGCTTCCTGTCTTCCTCTCTTTTCGACCAAAGGGGGAATTTAAGCTTCTACTCATTACGTATCTGGTACATGTAATTGAGTACGAATTGCTTTAGACACAAGGGTCAAATGGGATATGTTCGCCCCACCTTCTCCATTTCTCTACTTCATTTCCTGGTTAGTCATTTCAGCGCATCAAGTGTATGTTTTGTACACTCACCTTGGATTTATTCCAGCAACACCCTCATTTTTCCACACTGTTTCCTTTTCTTTGCCAGACTAGCTTCGTATTTCCCACACATCTTGGCAGTCGCTATACTCTTTTCTTCGTGGATTAAAATTGGAGGAACAACCCTCTCTCATAATCAAAAAGGCGCAGAACAAGTGTGGCAAAGTCATACATCTTCTGAATGTTGTTAAGCTCCAGCTCCCATTATGTTTGACTATCGGCGGGAGTTAGCGTTCAACGGTATCTGGGTGTCCACATATCCGCAGCATTGGTTTGCAATGTATGAGAATGTGTATGATGAGTGAGTTCCCAGTTTGGTAGGAAGGAAGGTTTTCTCTGAGCGCTCTGTGGCATCCTGCACTTAAACGTGTGCCACATTCTTCTCATCAGCATGCTTCAAGTTAGCCATGTTTTAGGACCTGGTTGGGGATGCTAAGACATTGCGGTAGATCTGCAGGTGTGCTATTAGTTCTCTTGCCTGTCTCTTTCCACCATAACTGAACAAACCTTTTTATCTCAACGTGCATCTGTTTTTTGTCTTTCATAGCTGAATGGTTTTTTGCACTTAACATTGATATTGCTTCTCTCGCCCCCAATTCTAACCCAGGACTCGCCAATGCACAAGGCCCTTTTCTGGGTGGCCATGGCCGTCTTGCAGCTGGACGAAGTCAATCTGTATTCGGCAGGCACTGCGCTCCTTGAACAAAATCTCCATACGCTGGACAACCTTCGGGTCTTCAACGACAAAGTAAGTAACCTGGAAAACATAGCATTCATTTATTTTGTTATCATTTATCAAAACAGAACAAGTGTGAAAAGGCTTTTGCCAGGCAGTCTCAGTCTCCTTTGTCGGGGGCGAAACTGATTTAAAGAACTGAGTGGCGTTCTCTTGTGCGAAAGGTTGAGTATTTAGTACCAAAGCTTTGTGAAATACAGTACAGGAAGTAAAATTCCTTCCACTTCTGTAAAGGTTATCATAAGAGGCTCTAAAAACAATGTTGTGAGCCTAGATGAGCCCCAGTGAAAGCGGGGCTGCCGATAAAGTAAAACATTGAAGGCCAGGGAAACTTGTCCTAGGAAGCACACCCTGTAAAGCCATTTCCTCAATATCCTTTTAGATTTCCAGGATCAGCTTTGTTTTGGTGTTATGACTGGATGAGAAAGAAAGGTTGAGTGACCTTCTTAGCTACTATAGGGCCTGTACAGACAGGCCAAAATAAAGCTGCTTCGGGTCACTTTGGAGGTATACTGTTTAAGTGATGCATGCGTCCTAAGAGTCATGAAGCCACACCAAAGTCACACTTCAGATCTTAGGACTGGAGCATGGCTTTCGCATGGCTTCCAGACTCTTAGGATGCATGCATCATTTAAACAGCATATCTCCAAAGTGACCCGAAGCAGCTTTATTTTGGCCTGTCTGTATGGGGCCATAGTATTGGGAGTAGCACCAAGCATCCCGTCAACCAGAAATCCTGAGTTTCTGAGAGTATCTGAGAAGCCCACTGCTGCTATCCACCTTCTCCTCCCCTCTCAAAAATTGCAGGAAGGAGACACTACATGTTGCCTGACCTCTGCTTTGCAATTTTTACTCCAAGACAGTCCCAGCAAATAGGTTGTGCGATGAAGCGGTTAGAACGGCAGACATGGATTATGGAAGTTCAGGTTCAAAATCTGATCCAGCCATGAAATACACTGGGTAACCTTGAGACGGTTCACAAGGTTGTTGTGAACATTTTAAAAAATGGGCTAATGTTACATAGGTTTTTCCACATTCCTTGGAAGAAATGTGACATATAAATGAAACGAGATGTGTTAAAATTATCTCCCCATAAAACCTGTGTATCCACGTGGCATCCTTATCTCTCAGTCAGAAAAGAGATGCTTCTTTTAGTATGGCACTGGCCACCTGCAGTCCATCAACCCTTTTTAAAATCTAAAGGTAATCTGCCCGATTAAATGGAACCATCTTTTCTGGATCACTGAACATGTTTCACTTGGGTAACAGCTGGCTATATTGTGAAGTCGAAGGCTTTCGTGGCCGGCATCCATATTTTTTTGTGGGTTTTTCGGGCCGTGTGGTCATGTTCTAGAAGAGTTTATTCCTGATGTTTTGCCAGCATCTGTTTCTGGCATCTTCAGAGTTAGCTATATTCATTACTGAAGTATATCATCTAGTGTAATACATATGAATCCTCCCCTAGCTGAATCCCAGTAACTCTACTTTGGCTTTTCTACAGAGCCCCGAAGAAGTGTTCATGGAGATCAGAAGGCCTCTGGAGTGGCACTGCAAGCAGATGGACCACTTTGTGGGACTCAATTTCAACTCTAACTTCAACTTTGCACTTGTGGGGCATCTGCTCAAAGGTAGGAAGGCAACCAAGAAGGCTCATGTTCTTGTTCTCAATTCCAGTTATTTGGATGGAGAGGGTTCTCTTATATGAGGAAGAAGAGGTGCCCCACAAATGATAGAAATGCTCAGCTCACTCTATGGCCTGTTACAGACAGCCAAAATAAAGCTGCTTCGAATCACAGTGGAGGTATGGTGTTTCAATGATGCATGCATCCTAAGAGTCCAGAAGTCGCACCAAAGCCACACTTCAGCCCTAAGGACTGGAGCATGGCTTTGGTGTGGCTTCTGGTCTCTTAGGACGCATGCATCATTCAAACACCATATCTCCACTGTGACTCGAAGCAGCTTTATTTTGGCTGTCTGGAACAGGCCTATGTTTCTCCATCAGGTTCGTGGCGGGGGGTCATGTTATGGGCCAGGCTTTCAGAAAATCGTTTCGAAAACTCATACCTAACATATTCCATCGAACTAGCATCTGATTAGTTACATTCACTCGAGACCCAAACTATCTATGTTTGTGTTTGAGCGTTCTCGCTAATGGTTGCAGGTTGGAAATTTTTCTGGCAGCGCCTTTCACTATCGAACAGCTCTTATTGTCAGGAGGTTCTTCCTAATGTTGAGGTGGAATCTCTTTTCCTGTAGTTTGAATCCATTGCTCCTTGTCTCTGGAGCATCAGAAAACAAGCTTGATCTTTTGATTTCTAATCTGAAATTTGTACATCTGTTCTTTTCTTCTGTAATAGTGAATGCATAAAGCAATGGAGAGATCGGCCAATTTCCAATCCCTGTTGTTTTTGCATGTCTATTCATAATCATGTCTGTTGTATCTCGTTCTTTCATCAGTCTGCGTGGGTTTTTCTGAAAGCATGAAAATTCACATTTCAGATGATTGTACTGTCCCCTAAAATTCATATTCTGTATGTGTTTTTGAGCCAAAGACTGCACCACAGATTTCAGGAAAGTGCCCAGTCAGAAGGATAACAGTATTCAGTCCATGTATTAATCTAGAAAGAACAAAATGTTGAAGATGCCTCAAACGTATTCCACATTCTTTACGCTTCGCTGCCATGAAGCATGGCATAGTGGTTTGAGTGTTGGACTGGACCTCTGGAGACTAAGGTTTGATTCCCAGTTTGACCATGAAACCCACTGGGTGATCTTGGGCTGGTTACATGCTCTCAGCCTCAGGGAAGGGAATGGCAAACCTCCATTGCACAAATCTAGCCAAGATATCTGCATGATAGGTTCGCCATAGAGTCGGAAATGACTTGAAGGCACACACATGAAGAATACAGGATCCCCACTGGGAGCTCTACAGCCAAGGAATTCAAGATAAAAATATTCCTTTTCTTCCTATGACATGTAAGTGTAAGGGAAAGAGCAAGGGAGCCAAACAACAACAATCCTCCTATGATGGTCTTACGGAGAGAAGAAGCTGAGGAGAGACAGATCAAGGAGAAAATTAAAAAAGGAAATCAGAGCAGGGGAGTCTGTTGGGCATGAAATAGATGGGCTGAAAGGAACTTTGGGGACTGGAGCTCATTGCTTGGCACTCATAACGGTTTGGGTCATTTTTGTGCGGGGAGGAGATAGTTTCAGTTAGTTATATATGACTGTGCCTAATATATAGGATAAAGAAATAATTCTTCATTATCATGAAACTCTCAAGTGATTGTCAGTTTGCTTCTCCTCATCCGTTGCTGAGAGCACTAGAAGGTGGAGGTGAAGGACCATATTCTTGAACGCCCCACTGTCTTTGCAAGTGGAGAGCTAGCACAGCAGGGATCCTGATCCTGTTGCTTCTTTAGTTAGAAGGAGGGTTTATATTGTGGAACAGTCAAAAGTAGTAATCTCGATGGTCTTGCCCATTCCTGACGTGATTTATCAGCAAAACGAAGATCAAGAAAACGTGTTGGCTGCTTTTTGGCAATTGAATTCTTCCTTCCAGTCTATAGAGGCGCCTTTTATCAGCTTATAGCTCTGTAAACATTTCAGTCCCTGTTTACAGTGCTGTCCCCGTTCTCATGAAAGGCTCTGCAATGTATTTCATGTCCTTGCAATCTGTAAATCCTTTTCAAAGTGTGATCTTCGTTTCCTTTCGTATAACGGTCTGCTTAATGCAATATTTATTTCTTCAGGCTACCGGCATCCCTCTGCAACCATTGCAGCAAGGACCATACGGATTCTGCACACGCTCCTCGCTCTGGTTAACAAACACAGGAACTGTGACAAGTTTGAGGTGAATACCCAGAGTGTGGCTTACCTTGCAGGTAAAAAACCCCAAATCTCTTTGGCTTGTATCCAATCCAGGCTTCTTGGTGTATCGGCTTTGAACCTCTCTGTTGTGTAACAAAATGTGGGCTGTGAAAGGAGAGCGCCGGTGTGATGTAGTGATGCCAGTGCTAAGTTATGGGAAGACAAGGACTCAAAGCAGCTACAGAGTTCATTGTTAGTGACATACATACACATACTTTATATATACTCATGTATAAGCCTAGAAATTTTAGGCAAAAAATTGACCCCAAAAACCTAAGTCGACTTATCAATAAAATATTATACATTACCTCTTATTAAAAAGGGAACCATCCCCTGGTGAAAGGCAAGAATCACACTGTTCTGGAAGCACTGGCCTCCCCTCATCTCTCCTCCATTCGAAAACAGTTATGCTTGCCATACTTTTGTATATATTTTTTTGCATTGTTTCACTTTGCTTCATCATTTAGATCCATTGTTGCAAGTCCCTAGGTTTTGCTCTCGACTTATCCAAGGGACATATCAAAATCCATAATTTTGCCCCCAAAACCTGCCTTCAACTTATACATGAGGTCAACTTATAGTCAAATATATACAGTAATTGAATTCCTTGCATTCAGTCCTGTTAGTGACACACACACAATACTTTTTTGAACCAGACACAGGGGACTATACTCTACGCAAGCTATTGCTGCTTGGGACAGGGGAAGGCAACTGAGATGTTGAAGATGTGGCTGCTCTGGTCTCTTAAGGGAAGGAAAAGGATGCAGTCCTGCATCTGTCACTGCATCTTCATTTCTTTCTCATTGGAGCTGAGGCCAGTTGCTTCTAAAGTCTGGATCACTATCATGCTTTTAAAAAACATTTAGGGGTAGCAAATTCATCCAACAATGGCCCTATACAGACAGGCCAAAATAAAGCTGCTTTGAGTCTCTTTAGAGGTATGGTGTTTCAATGATGTATGCATCCTAAGACTCCAGTCCTTAGGACTGGAGCGTGGCTTTGGTCCGGCTTCTGGATTCTTAGGATGCATGTATCATTTAAACAGCATACCTCCAAAGTAACTTGAAGCAGCTTTATTTTGGCCTGTCTGTCTCAGGCCAATGATACCTTTATTGGGCCAAGCAAAATCCTCCTTTTGGCCATGTGGTCAAGGAAATGTTATGTCCATTTGCAATTCAAAGGAGATGTTTCCTTGGAATCCAGCACATTTCCTTCCTTTGTAAAGTCACAGGCTCCTGTGTAGGTAGAGGACACTGAATTTCTCAAGAAGTCTCCATGTTTTGCATCAGGAAAACATTAAGTGGTGTGCAAAGCATGCCAGTCAGTGCCAATATTAGAAAAAAATGCTTTACTTTTGTTGGAGGCAGAAGCCTCAGACGGCAAGGTCCCAATGCACTGGCTCTTTCCATAGGATTCCCCTGTAACGGCTAAAATGTGGTACAGTGGTACCCCGGGATACGAATTGATCGCGTTACGAAATTTCCAGGATACGAAAAAGTTCCATTGGAAAAAACTGTTCCGGGATACGAAGGTTTTTTCGGGTTACGAATTTTTTTTCGGCGCGAAATTCAAACGCGCGGCTTGCCAGCGCTAACGTAAAGCCCTTTTCGGCTTGCGAAATGCATCGGGTTACGAACGCCGCGGCGGAACGAATTAATTTCGTAACCCGAGGCACCACTGTATCTTGAAATCCAAAAACACATCTGGGGGAAAGGTGCCAGCTTGCAGATAGCCCTCCCTACCATCTGAATTAAGACCAGAAACAGAAAATGCAGGCCTAGGACTAACATCTTCAATTTCTTTCTCCTGTTTGCCTGGTGAAGAAGCCAGTGCAACTTCGAAAGCTTGCAAGATGTAATTGGGCATTTTGGTTGGCCTGAGAAAGGGATCGTTATTTGGATGTTATTGGTTTGATCATGTTTTTAGTTATTCTCATTTGGACCTCATAGGGAGATTCCACATTTTCCACCTCCTCCACAGCACTGAAAAGATAACTAACCTAGGTACTGTTATAGTAATAGCTCCAAGTTATGCCTAACTTGAGTGAGCGGGAGCTTGCTGGCCAGTTTTCTATCCAATATTGATGGCACTGAAGTCTCTGCACAAGGCTTTATTCTATTTAGCAGCAGCAAGGTTGCTGCCGCATGAGCCAGCTCCTCTGCTGAACTTTGCAGTCATTAGCAGTTATGCAAAGTAAGCACATTTGACTGCCTTGTGCTTATGTGGCACTATTGGTTTTGCTCCAGGGGAGAGAGCCAGATGTCATGCAAGGCAATGAAGTCCAACTTTCAGACCACCCGAAACCCTTCTCAACTTGTTTCATCCCAGCTTTGCAGTTCTGGTCTCTCTTTGAGGCCTTCAGGACTGAAATCATTTATTTTGTTAAAGGCAGCAACTAAGTAGCTTAGCATCTAGTCTCTGGGCTTTCACTGTAACATGAATAAATGCAGTCTTGCTTGCCAGATTTCTGTTGTGATGTATTCACGTTATGCACCTGTTTGCACCTTTTTGTCCGTTCAGCTTTACTAACTGTGTCCGAAGAGGTCCGAAGTCGATGCAGCCTCAAGCATCGGAAGTCTCTCCTGCTGACCGATATTTCGATGGAGAATGTCCCCATGGAGACATACCCCATACATCACAGTGACACCAGCTGTAGGTCAGTGTCTCTTTTAACATTTTGCTAGAGGAGGTGGCCAGTTTTACATAACTCAGGCCTGTTACAGACTGCCAAAATAAAGCTGCTTGGGGTCTCTTTGGAGGTATGCTGTTTAAATGATGCATGCATCCTAAGAATCCGAAAGCTGCACCAAAGCTGCACTCCAGTGCTTAAGAATGGAGTGTGGCTTTGGTGCGACCTCTAGACTCTTAGGACCCATGCATCATTTAAACAGCATATCTCCAAAGAGACCTGAAGCAGCTTTATTTTGGCAGTCTGTAACAGGCCTCATTCTCACAGGGTGGTTCTTTTAACTTGGGTCCAAAGCACCCTGCAGAAATAATCCAGTTCGGGGCTGCTTTAGGTGCCTTGGCTCAATGCTAGGAGATTCTGGGAACTGTAGCTCATTGTGGCACAAGAGGTCTCTGACAGACAAGGCTAAATGTGTCACAAATACTATAGTTCCCTAGCGTTGAACTAGGGCATTTAAAGCGATTCCAGACTGGATTATTTCTGCAGTGTGTTTTGGACCTTAGATCCTGCATCGAGTTGCTATTGTTTTGATGGACTGTTGAGAACAAGGAACTCAGAAGAAAGTGGTTGTATGTTGCTGGATGATGAAGCTACAGGGGTGCAATCCAGAAGCAGAGGGGAAAGTGGGAGTAGATTTCAACCAAGCCCCTCACATTTAACCTTTTGTAATCTGGGAATAAGGCTATGATAAAGAGAAGGTCATGGTGTATGGCAGAGAACACCCTGAGAGAGTGTCAAAAACAGTCTGCATTTGAAGGAAAGAGAATGAATGGTGCTTGCCTGCCTTGATGTGCTGTTGTCGTAAGAGGTGATATAGATGGTTGCACATGTTTGTTTGTTTTTTAAACTTAGATTGGCTTCTCATTTCTTCCAGGACACTAAGGGAAAACCAGCCGTGGTCTTCTCCCAAAAGCTCTGACAGACACCTGGCTGCCAACTATCCAACGGTGGGCCAGATCAGTCCACGCACACGGAAGTCCATGAGTCTGGATATGGGGCAGCCTTCTCAAGCCAACACTAAAAAACTACTAGGTGAGTGGGAAGTATCACCCAACTCTTACTGCCATGCAGGGACTCCCTTTACTAAGAGTTCCTGCATGGCAGGGGTTAAACTGGATGGCCCTTGTGGTCTCTTCCAACTCTATGATTCTGTGATTCTATCTGTGAAGGTTGGAGAAGGGGAGCAAAGGTCTCAGGGTGGGCCCTCAGTGAAGAAGGCTGATGTGCAGACATGCCCTAGCAATTCCCACAAGTGACAGTTTTGCATTATGGGGGTGGGTCAGTGCGGTGTCTTTAAAAACCCTGCATGTGCCACAGTGAAAGAAAGGAAATCTGTGCTGATCTTCTTTCCAGTGTGCTTGGTGTGTGCTTTTCAGCCACAATCATGTGGCCATAATCTTTGTTCAGGTAGGAAACAAACAGGGATATGCGTGCGCAGAGGTTTGTTGGTTTCATTTTCATTGATTCTCACAGATTTTGCTTCTGTTTAAACAGGTACAAGGAAGAGCTTTGACCACTTGATATCGGACACGAAAGCGCCGAAAAGGCAAGAAATGGAATCGGGGACCACCACGCCGCCCAAAATGAGGAGAGTAGCAGAAAATGATTATGAAATGGGTAATAATCCAGGCTCATTGACCTGGTTACTAGTTGTGTATATTGTGATTTAGAGAAAGGATTATGATGCGGGGAGGGCTGGGGGTCAGTCTTAATCTCCAACCAAATTATGGGACTGATTATTTGGCTGAGGCTAAATGGTTTCTCTATGGTTGAAATCTGAACCCAAGCCCTCCAGGATACTTCATCAGCATTCTCTCTCATGATCTATGCTCCCTTTCTCACTGGAGATCACAGTCTGTTTTGCAACCAATGCAAGCAGTTTTCTTTTGGTTGCATAATAACTAGACTTTCCCCCCCTCTATTAAATATTTTCCTTCCTTCTTGCAGAAACGCAAAGGATATCGCCCCAGCAACATCCCCACCTCCGGAAAGTATCGGTATCTGAATCCAACGTTCTCCTGGATGAGGAAGTCCTCACGGATCCCAAAATCCAAGCCTTGCTGCTGACTGTCCTTGTATGCATCCTTTTTTTGTCTTGAGTCTGTATTTCGGTTGTCCATTTCTGGCAAGAAAGCTAGGGCTTCCTGGTTTTGATTTCATCAAGGAAAGTAACATTTTACAAATCTTGATTTCGGTGGGTGTTGAGAAAAGGAAGCACCAGCAAGTTTGGACCAAGGCCCTCAGTTGCTTGAATTGTTTAAAAACAAGATTTTACATATACACTTGTCCTTCCATATTCGCTGGTTCACTCTGTGTTCTCCTTGCTTAAAGATACCTTTTTTAGGCCTTATCCTAAAATAACTTAGAGATGTTCCACTAAAAAGTGATCGATTGCCATGTTACAGTAGCACTTTAACAAACAGGAGATTTAACTGTAGCATATATTTTCATAAACTAGAACCCACTTCGTCAACTGGAGCCACAGTAAATCTCTTAGTGTCTGAGATGCCACCAGATTGGGTTTGCTGGAACTGTGAAACCGGGGGCTGCATCTGCACTGCAGAATTAATGCAGTTGGACACCACTGTTGCTCAGTGCTGTGGAGTTCTGGGATTTATAGTTTTGTGAGCTATTTAGCCTTCTCTCAGAGGTGCCACAACAAACTACAAATCTCAGGATCCCATAGGATGTAGACATGAGAGAAAGTGACATCAAATGCATTAATTTTGCAATGTGGCATCAGCCTTCATTTTCTAGTCTTTCAACTGAACTGAGATAGATGGAAAGAGAGATATGTGGTCTGATCACTCACTAGCCTTTCTTTTCATGCCTCGCTTTTGTCAGCGAAATGCAGTTGTTAAAATACAACGGCACACCACTAGTTACTTCTTTTCTCCCCATCCATTTTTGTTTTTTGGAACAGGCAACTCTAGTGAAATATACTTCGGATGAGTTTGACCAGCGAATCCTGTACGAATATTTGGCAGAAGCCAGCGTTGTGTTTCCAAAGGTCTTTCCTGTTGTGTAAGTGTTGGTCCTTTCGTAACAAGGTTGCTTCCTTCAAAACATGCTTCTGTAAGGACCAGCCTCTGAGTCTGTCTTCACCTGCTGCAGTGATTGAGAAGTACACTCGAAATACTGCAGAGATGTAAAAAGGTAAAGAAGGAACGCAGCAAATGTGTTGGGAAACACAGGCGACACACAACAAGCACTTGCTTGTGGCTTGGCAGGAACAGACCACATTCGATGCCAGGTAGCCCATTTTAGCTGCAGAGGAGCGGATAAAGCCAAATCTTCAGCTAAAACCAACCTAGGATTTGTGAACCATTTTTCTGGATTGCTGTTTGGTCTCGAAACTAAATCCAGCATGATATCTGTGGACGTTGCTCCCTAGGTCAAAATATGGGATCTTAATAGAGGAGGAAGTGTAAACTTCAGTAGAAAAGGATTTATATTCAGCCAATCGCTACTAGGAAGCCAGTGGCAAAATGGCTAAAAGTGAATTCCTTACGAAGTTTTTAACTCAAAGCCGATGCATGTTACAGAGACCGGTTCCACTTGACATGTTCCATAAGCACATAGGGCCTTAGAGTTGCATAGCTAGCCGTACACTATAGTTTTGTGGGTTTTTGAGGCTATATGGCCATGTTCTGGAAGAGTTTGTTCCTGACGTTTCGCCAGCAGCTGTGGCTGGCATCTTCAGAGAATGCTGGCATGGAAGTCAGAAGGGTATATATATGTGTGTGTACTGTGTGACCCTGGGTAGGGAAGAGTGATCTCTATGTTAATCTGTGTAATGTTCTGTTGTTGATGGCAAGACCTCAGGGTGGGAGGATATGCAGAGAGGGTCACACAGTAGATATGGACAGGTTGCTTACCTGTAACGGTATTTCTTCGAGTGGTCATCTGCGAATACATACAAATGGGTTTCACTGCGCCTGCGCAGTGCTGCTCGGTCACACAGTAGATATATACCCAATTCTCTTCCATGCCAGCTTTCTCTGAAGATACCAGCCACAGATGCTGGTGAAACGTCAGGAATAAACTCTTCTAGAACATGGCCACAGAGGCCAAAATACCCACAAAAAACTATGGATGTTGTCCATTAAAGCCTTCGACTTCACATTAGCCATACATTTCTCGTGAATAGTAGACTAGGTGCTCAGCTGTAGTTACAGATCACTGGAGCTGTTTTTCCTGAAGTGTTCAAAGTACTTGGTTACTTTGGGTTTAACTGGCATGGCTCCCTTGCTTTGAAGGATTCTGGCAACTATAGTTTGGCAAGATGCTGAAAATTCCCTATTAATTGTCCCTTTACCCTCCTCCGAAATGCTGTTCCCTCGCCAAAGAGAATGACCATCCAGATCCGTTTGTATGTAGTCCACCTACTCACTCTAGACATTTCTATTATTGGCTTGTTGGCTACATAAGCTTTACGCTCTGTTGGCTCACTGTAGTAAAAACAGGCAATGAACTGATGACCGAGCTGTGCTTTCCTTGTCTAGGCACAATTTATTGGACTTCAAGATAAACACCCTGTTGTCGCAGTGTCAGGATCCAAATTTATTGAATCCAATCCATGGCATCGTTCAGAGCGTGGTTTACCATGAAGAATCGCCGCCCCAGTACCAAACATCTTACCTGCAAAGTATGTATCTTGCCGCTTCGTCGGAAAGGGTGGGGAGAGGTTGGCTTCTCTGTAGAGTAAATGTCGATGTTTTGACCACACACCCTCGAGTATGTTATTGTTAGTAAAACATCAATGTCATTGTCATCAATGATAATAATAATAATAATGGTAATAATATACCACTGATCCCCCCCCCAAAAAAAATTAGGTCTCAGATTGGCTCACAATTTAAAAGAACAATACAATTAAATTCAAGATACAGCTGTGTTAGCCTGGAAAATCAGTATGCAAAAGGATCTTGTAGCACCTTTGAAAGAAGTTGGTAGCTTGCGTTTTCGTCGACTTCAGCTATTTCTTCGGAGGCATCTGACAAAGTCATCTGAAGTCTACAAAAGCTCAAGCTATTAACTTCTTCCTTTCGGTACAATTAAAAACATACATGTACAATCGTTAAAATACAGTGGCTCACCACTAGTTACTGATGTTGTCACTTCTTTCCCCGCCAACCATCCAAAAGATAGGTTAGACTGCCTATTTGAAGGACTCCATGATTTCCATCCCTGTTGAAAGGGATACGCCTTCGATACACACAAGTTTTCATAAGATGCTGCAGTCATCACATGACAAACAAGGCTTGTGTGGAATCCGCAAGGAAAAACTTGCAAATCGTGTTCACATTTTTGTTGGAGCGTTGCACTGTATTCTTAACAAATTCTCTTTTTGTCCTTGTGGTTTGTCGGCTATAGGCTTTGGATTCAACGGTTTATGGAGGTTTGCGGGACCATTTTCTAAGGTGAGACCCGTGGTGTTTCAATAACCATTTTAACTTCTAGTAGAGTTCAGGCTTTATTTGCTCTCGGACCCATTTATTTGTCTTTTTGGAAGTCCATGGCATCCGTAGAACTCTCCTTCAGAACCCCATCTCAGATGAGTTTATTTTCTTCCTATCCGCTTGCTTCACCATCCACCTTTCACAGTGGTACACAGAAACCAGAAACACTATGACATGGACAACCCTGACTTAAGTATTCAGTGATATAGCTTTACACATAAGGCTCTTATCTGGTTCTTTCCATAGCTGCCCTTGCAAATCTTAGTCGTCTTCCACGGATCTTGATGTTCTTTCTTTAAAACAAATGCTTACCATAGCTGCAGAAGTTCATGTCACAGAATCTCCAAGCTGAACGAAGGGGCCATCTGTTCCAGCTTCTCCTCTCACTGATTCTCACACTTGCTCTGCACAGTTTAGTCTGGGCACATCACAGCTTTCACATGTTTTAAAGTGCTTGCAGAGCACTTGCTCCAGTGCGCCAAACCAAGGTTAACAAGGGTTACTACCTAGTGTTCCCTGGGCCTGTGACTAGTCCTTTTTGCTTTGTCTCACCTGTTCATGGTTTCCCCATGGCTCGTTCCTTGGCAGAAAACACACATCAAGCAGGGCATAACACCAAAGCTCCACTCTTTACAGAGTCCTGTCCTTGGCAGCCCCGAAAACTGCTGAATGGTCAAGCCACCTCGAAGTGTGATCTGTGGATCAATTTCACATCAGCCTCTGTCACATTACATTAGAAGGTGACCTGTTGTCAGTGTGGCCTTAGTTGGACATAACCTGTGTCTTTGGATCAGCGTAAAACGCCTTCTTGATTATTACTATTATTGTAGAAATGTTGCATTTAGCAATTTGGAATCACTTAGTCTGCATGTGCCTTTTGCAGGATTGCCACAGCTAAACAGGAGTGGTCTCTGTTGTTGTTGTTGTTGTTATATTTTATCATGTCCTTCTTCCAAGGCTGGGACTCGGGGCAGCTCACAACAAATCTCTTTAGAGAAAAATAACCCCAAAAGGAGGGTTAAGATACCTGCAGTGACCACATGCGGAACATGGAAGTCAACATACATTTTTCATATTTCACTGAACCCCTCCAAGTGTGAAGATTTAGGTTGTTTGTGATATGAGAAATTATCACGTTGCCAAAACTCCAGACCTTGGGAACCAGGCAGCTCCCATGCATTTTCCGTGTACAACTCTCTGAAAGTGTGGGCTCCGTGAGGAGTGCCTGATCCTTCCTTCACTTTGGTAGTTTGAAGTAAGCTGGCCAGTGGTTGCCAAATGCAATGGACATGTAGCTCTTCCATAAGAGAAATCCAGTCTTGTGCCCTAGGTCACAGGCTCTTAAGCTTTGCTCCCCCAAATGATTTGGATTTCGTCTTTCAGGAGCACCAGCCTCCATGGCCAGAAGGTGAGAGATTCTGGGAGCTGAGGTCCAAGATAGCTGGAGAAAGCAGGATTGAGCAACAACTGTGTTTGTTTTTAATGAGATCCATTGGCTAAAAACTGATGGGCTAATTTGTTTCTCATTTTTTCCTAGCAAACACAAATCCCAGACTACGCTGAGCTCATAGTGAAGTTCCTGGATGCCTTGATCGACACCTACTTACCTGGGATTGATGAGGAAACCAGTGAAGAATCCCTGCTGACCCCAACCTCTCCTTACCCTCCTGCAGTCCAGAGTCAGCTTAGTATTACTGCGAACCTGAACCTCTCTAATTCCATGACCTCCCTTGCGACTTCCCAGCATTCCCCAGGTCAGTTTGGTGTATTTATTTCATCTCTCATGTCAAGTGTGTGTGTGTGTGTGTGTGTGTCGAATCCCATCAAAACGTCTCCAAGTTCATTCCTCTCTTGGACAACAGACTCAGTTTGGGTCGATATCCTCTCCCCTGGTTCTGTGGTGTATATTTTCCCAATATGTGCATTGAATTTGCACTGCTCATTGAATTTCCATTGAATGTATCTTGAATTTTGAAGACCCTGGGAAACATCTAAGCTTGCACGTAAATGAAAGACAATACAATACATGCAAATAATTGATGCAGTTTCAATGTTGCTGCATTTGAGCTCTTGCCTCAGTACTCTTGACTTCTTTGTGCCAGTGAGTCTTTCGACTTGAAATGGCACCAGTCAAAACACTGTCTTTTGTTGGCTAAGCAGATTTTGCTCACTTTTCGGGTGGGTAACCATGTGCCTTTGTCGCAGCGAAAACAGCAAGTGAGTCTATGAAAGCTAAAAGGATAACCAGATTGGCATCTTCAGAGAATGCTGTCATGGAAGTGAGTGGGATATATATATCTCCCACTCACTTCCATGCCAGCATTCTCCGAAGGTGTGTATATAGACAGACACACTGTGTGACCCTTGGTTGAGAGGAAGCAATTTACATGTTAATTTGTGTGTTGGTCTGTTGTTGCAACTTGGGCATAAAATGCTATTTGAAAATACTGAAATTCTAGACCACGCTTAGGTCAGAATGCGATAGTTCCTGCATGGAAGGGGGTTGGTCTAGATGGCCCTTGGGGTCTCTTCCAACTCTACAATTCTATCCACATACACCTAGATTCTATGATTCTATCCTTTTACATTTTGAGGGATCCTGCGCATCATGAGGTGCATGTTTTTATTCACTCATTACACAAAGTTGGGATTACCATGGTTTGTACATTCGGAAGCGCACTGAAACAGTGAAGTTGAAGGCTTTCATGGCCGGCATCCATAGTTTTTTGTGGGGTTTTCAGGCTATGTGGCCATGTTCACTTTAAAGTTGAACAAAGTTTAGCTACCAGTCCTGAAGAATAGCAAAATGAGGACTCAACAAATGCATATAAGAAACAACCCAGGGTCGGGGGCTTTCCCAGCAGATAGCGATCACCAATCCTGTCAACCTCCCACCCTGAGGCCCTGACAGCAACAACAGAATACACAGCTTAACATGGAATTTCCTCCCTACCCAGGGTCACGCAGTATATGTATATATATATATTCAGCGCTCTTCTATGCCAACATTCTCTGAAGATGCCATCCGCAGATGCTGGCGAAACGTCAGGAGTAAACTCTTCTAGAACATGGGCACTGACACCGTTTGTGGCTCTTGCACAGATGGATTTGCCCTTCCTGTGATGGCTCACTTTTTGGGGGGTTTGTTTTCCCTTTTTATTCCAGGCATCGATAAGGAGAACGTGGAACTGTCCCCCACCACGACGCACTCCAACAGCGGAAGGACTCGCCACGGCTCCGCCAGCCAAGTGCAGAAGCAGCGCAGCACGGGCAGCTTCAAACGCCACAGCATCAAAAAGATTGTGTGACGCTCTTTCCTCCCCCCCCCCCGTTTTACTTCGTTATTTTATTTTTTAACAAAAGACTGACAAACGCGCTCTTGCCCCAACCGCGCAAAGCGTTCCCGTCGCACTTACATGTTGGATCTCCCTCCTGGCCATTTCTCCTGTCAGCCGTGGGGCCAGACGATCAACTCTTGAAACGTTTCGTGTGGATTTTAATTTGGGGGGGATTCGTTTTGTTTTAATACAGCTGCCTTCGTGTTTTGTTTTTGTTCTGTTTTTTTACTGCCAAGCAATTCCTTCTGTCTTTCATTTGTTTTTAAGTCATTTCTGACTTAGTGAACCGAACCACTTAAAGAGCCAGAGGAAAACGGAGAGTAGCCAGAAACGACAGCGAGGGTGTCCGGCGGTGGAAACGGCATCTCGCGCATGCTTCGGAAACCGCTGTCTTTCGTTGCCGCTGCAGTTTTGTTTCGAGGTGGTTGTTCTTTTGTCCGACAGCTCGTTTTGTATCTACTTTAAAAGGAAAAAACAAAGTGTTAATGTTCAATCCTGTTTGCACATTAGTGGTTTTGATGGCCAACGGAGACGCTCAGCGTCCTGGTTTTCATCCAACATCCCTTTAACTGTGGACTTTATTTTACTGGCTTCTCAGCTTTACCAGGAGATGAGAGCCTTCGCTCATTATGATCCATTCATTTCAGAGAAGCGGTGGCCAAGATGCTTCTCTCTGTGGCTCCAAAAAGCATACTTAGATAAGCTTCTCAAGTTTTCTTTCTGACCTATGGATGCTTTCTTTTTTGTCAAAATTCCCCTCTTGATCAGGAGGTCAGGATAAATGCACACTGTTTGGAAGGTATTCATTGGTTCCTTTTCCGCTCCAGACTTGAGGAACACTGCGCATGTGGGGTGCAATGGAGTATATGGGTTTGCACCACTCTGGTGCAAACGTTATTAATTTCCAGGGAGTTTCTACCAGGAATATGTGCAAGTTCAGGTTGTCTGAGCATGGATGTTCATGCCCCCGAGGGCTGTGAGTGGCACATTTATGTGCCTGTGACGCACGTTTTATCCTGTTTTCATAACTTCAGCCTGTTTCTAGCACTTCCACAAAACAAAGATCATAGGCTGAAGATGCAGAGCTTGGGGAAATTACCTTTTTGTACTTCCAAGGCTCTTGTGGGCTAGAAGGTTCTGGTACAAAAAGGTAGCTTTTCTCACATCTGGTGTTAGCTCCTAATATTCTTTGAAAGGTTTTATGTGGTGGTGGGCCTTGGTCCTCTGTTCACGTATTCACAAGCACCATTTTAAGCATCTTCCAGGTATAGAAAATGCAGACTGAAAGAGCTGTCACAAGGAAAGGCCTTGTTCAAAATACTATAGAGGAATACCTCAGTTAATGAATGTGTTGCTGGGCTTTACACTCGTCCCTCCACATTTGCGGTTTTGGCTTTTGCAGGTTTGACTACTCACGGATTTTATTAATATGTCCTCTCTAGGAATATCTAGGTCCTCCAGCGCAACTCTGTGGTCAACTTTAACCAAAAGTCACACTGAAGGACCTAGAGAGAACACTCTACTAGGCCTTTGTAGCTCATCCAGTGCAATTCTATGGTCAATGTCTAGAAGATGTTGACCACAGAGTTGCACTGGAGGACCTAGAGATACCTAGAGAGGTATTCTCCCAGGTTAAAACATCATGTGTTTGTTATATGTGGTTTTTCCACATTCACGGGGGTCCTGCGCCCTTAACCCCAACAAATGTGGAGCGACAAGTGTACTTCTTTAACCAGAACTTTGGTACCAGAGGTACAAATAACATGGAAAGAATGGAGATAGGTTCCTACACTGCAATAAGAAGAGCAGTACAACATGTTTCGGCAAACATATGACTCGAAACTAACATCATGCAAAAGTGTGCAATTGTCTAGATTTATGAATTCTTAATTGTCTTAATTTAAAAAACAACAAGAAAAACATGTCAAGAAAAAATATATATTTACTGTTGGAAAATTAAGTAGTTAATAGGACTAAAGTTGTAAACTTTGTCTTTCAGTAAATGAAATTCCACAGCTGAATATTGAGAGGATGGTACAAAAGAGGGCTCCAGATTTATTGTTGTCAGTTAGAATGTTGTATTAACATTCAGTTAACATGTAATTTGTTTTGTATATATATATATCAAAGAACAATTGCTCTTATTGTTTTGATAGAGAGAAGAACTGTTTTAAGGTTGGTTACGCTCCTGGGAGAGAGAGGAAGGAAGGAATTAGTGATGGGCACAAGCATCTGATGCCAACCGCCTACGAAGCCGAGAAGAGATTTTTAAAAGATGTTGTTGGAGATGTAGAGAGAAAGAAGTGAGAGGGACAGACTTGGTCATGTAGAAAACCCAGCTACAGAGAATTTAATCCAGTGAGTGCATGAAGGCTTAAGGCAACTTGAGGCAAAGATCACCAGGGGAAAAAGCTTGTATGTTTATTTCAGTTGCTATGGTATATATTGATCCAAATCATGCCCACACTTGGCATCTCGCCTCTTCCCAATGCTCTTGTGCCAAATTAAATTTTTGGGGAATAACGGTGCATGACGGGGACCTGGAGGATCTGTCCCACAGTTGTCGTTCATTGTGGCATGTGGACTTTGGAGTCCCTTGCCAAAAGTGAGCTGTGTAAATTTGGGATAAAACAGGTAAAGGTTCAGTTTGTGATGGTGGTACAGTAAATGCACTGGGCAAGAATCCTCCCCGCCAGAATGTCCCATGCGTTCATGCGTTCAGTTAAAAGACTTGGGCCTGTTACAGACTGCCAAAATAAAGCTGCTTGGGGTCTCTTTGGAGGTATGCTGTTTAAATGATGCATGCACCCTAAGAATCCAGAAGCTGCACCAAAGCTGCACTCCAGTTAGGACCTCCGGACTCTTAGGACCCATGCATCATTTAAATAGCATACCTCCAAAGAGACCCCAAGCAGCTTTATTTTGGCAGTCTGTAACAGGCCTTGGTTTTCCATTGGCTCACAGATTGGAAGCAAGTAGTTACAAATCCTGAGTTACACGTGCTTCATTCCTTTCCCCAGTAACAGATATCACTGTAGTTACATTAGGACTGTAACTTTACAAAGGTGCCTCTGTAGAAATAATGCAGTTGGACACCACTTCAACTGCCATGGCTCCGTTCTACAGACTCCTGGGATTTATAGTTTGGTGAGGCACCAGTCTTCTTTGGCAGAGAAGGCTAAAAACCTTGTAAAACTACAAATCTCAGGATACCATAGGATGAAGTTGCAGCACTTAACTTGGTGTCAAACTGCATTATCTCTACTATATGGATGCACTCCTCGATCGCTGTCAACCCATTTGTGATGCGGCTGTAACCTTTGGGCAGCTTTTCTAGTTATAGGTGTATAGGAGCCAACATTATGGATTTTGCTTTGACCCATGGATAGGTCGAGGGTAAAACTTTGGGGCATATAGCAAAGGATCTAAAGGATGAAGCAAAGCAAAACAATGTCAGGGAACTTACACAATCTTTGTCCTTACTCTTAAGGATGGATGAAGGAGAGAATAGAGGGGTGTCAGTACTTCCAAGACAGATTTTACTCTTGCTTTTCACCAGAAGACGGTTCCTTCTTTTAAATAAGAGTTAAGTTACAGTACTTACATTGACCCATGGATAAGTCGACTCAGGTTTTTGGGGTCCATTTTTTTGACCTAAATTTCTAGACATATTATGCGTGAGTATATACAGTAATAGCATTTTAAAGGCATGTTCCCAGGCTTTGCTTTTGCCTGCTGCCCATTTATCCAAGCCAAGCTGAAACCAGTGGTCTCTCTCATCCAAGTTGACTGTCTTGAAGAATGATTTTCTTAGCATATTGTTTGAATAGGTCCAGTCTTTGCCTCGGATACAACCACCCCATCCTTTTGCCTGTCTTTGCAGATGGTTGTGAGACATTTAAGTACAGCCATCTGTCCAGTGAGTGAGATATCCATCCATCCATCTACCCATCCATCCATCCATCCTTTTATGCCTACTTCCTGCCTATTAGAAAAGAACAAGGTCCCCAAGTAACCCAGCCTTTCTGATTCTGAAGCCGGTATTCAGAACTTCGTTGAGCGATAGCATGAAAGTCTTTGGGAAGATTTTCTCGGGGGCGAAAATTATGTCAGCTGCCGCAAAGCATTTTGGTGTTTTTCCTTCCAAGGTTGAAATGTGTGCCGGACTTGTTTTCGCCAATGTACATCTCAAGGTTTGGAAGGAGGAAAACTGGTAGGATCTTTTCACAGGTGGCTTGTGGACCGGGAAAGGATGGACATCAACCTCTGGCATTTCAGGGTGATACTCCCCCATTCCATTCACAATCCATAAGTGCACACTATATGTTCAAATGGGAATTTAGCAACCTTAAGTTGCTTGTGTTGTTGCTTGCCTTTGAGATACAGTCATCCCTCCATATTTGCGGCTTTGATATTTACGGCTTTGATTATTCTCGGATTTGATTAATATGTTCTCTCTAGGAATATCTAAAAGTTGCACTGAAAGACCTAGAGATTCCTAGACAGAACACTCCATTAGGCCTTTGTAGCTCCTCCAGCGCAGTTTTGTGGTCAGTGTCTGTCAGACGTTGACCACAGAGTTGCTCTGGAGGACCTAGAGATTCCTAAAGAGGATACTCTCCTAGCTTTTGTAGCTCCTCCAGCGCAGTCCTATGGTCAGTGTCTGTCAGACGTTGACCACAGAGTTGCTCTGGAGCACCTAGAGATTCCTAGAGAGGTGTCCTCTCAGGTAAAAACATGGCGTTTTTGTTATTTGCATTTTTCCATAGGGTCTTGTGCCCCTAACCCTAGTGAATATGGAGAGGCAAGTGTATTTCTGACATACGGCTAACCTGAGACAACTTTATTGTGGCGTTTTCTTGGTGTGACTTGTTCAGAGGAGTTTTGCCATTGCCTTCCTTGTAGGTCAGCAAAGGAACCCTCTCCTGTCGTTTTCTTGCCTTGATTTGTTCAGAGGAGGTTTACCATTGCCTTCCTGATGCTGAGAGAGTGTGGGTTTCTATAGCTGGGCAGGGATTTGAAGTCTGGCATCTTGGAGTCCTAGTTGGTCATTTCAGCCGCCACACCATCCTATTTCACAGCCTTAAGTTAGACAGGTAAAGGAAAGAGAAGATGACTACTCTCAGTTCAAGAAGGACAGAAGCCATGTCTGTTTGCCATACTGAAAGATGTGCTTGTGTGTAAAATCTTGTTGTATACATCCACAACCAAAGCTTTGGAACGCACCCAAATCTTTTGTAGAGTAGAACCCATTTGGTCAGAGGCATGAACTGGTGTCCTCAGTTGGCACCTTGGTCAAGTGCAGATTTTGTGTCTGTACAAATAATGTATGTTGTTTTTTAAGATGACCTGCAACTCTTTTGTCTTTTTTTCAGTTGGTTTGAGCTAGAGGCCCGTTGAAAGCCAGATACACACACACAACACCCAGAAGGGTCGAGGTTACTTGGATGCAATAGCTGGCATGCAGAGAGCCTGGTGGAAGCCAAAGACCAGAGAGGCTAGGATCAGAGATTTCCAAAGTCCAGGTATTTTAGACTTGAGGATCTTGGAGAACTTCTTGTTCTCCAGGTATTTTAGACTTCACCTCCCAGACGCCACCATAACCAGTATCTAGGAGTCTTGGGAGCTGAAGTCCAAAACACCTGGAGACTCCCAAGTTTGGGAAGCGCTGGGCTAGGAAAATCCTAATATTGAGAACAAGTGGGATTCTGAGTTCTTCGTTCACCTAAAACATTTGAGAGGATTAACACTGCTCCCTGATGGAAGTATCCCCTTGGGACAACTCTTGAAATCCCTCTTAAGTGGTATCCGGAAACTCAGGAAGAAAAAGGACCAGGGAGAGGAGTAATGTCCCTCCTTACAGTGTTCTTCTTCATTCTTTCTGGGGTGTCAAAGGAACTGAAATCCAGAAATGTTTGTAGCTAATAGCGGGAAGCTAGTATAGCGATGGCGAGAACAGTTGCCCTTTTCCAAGTCCTCTTCCAGTGACTGACTTGCTCAGTGCCTTTAAATTTGCTTGCATCCTTGCATCCGCCTACTGAAAATGTCTGCAGATTTCTTTTCCTCATCGCCATTCTTTGCTTAACCCCCTTTCGATCCCGCCATTTGAACAACCCAATGGGCGATCCAGTGCCATTGGTTTAAAACATCTCCTTTCTTGCGTTGGAGTCGTACACAACGCTCCCGTATCTTAAAATCGGCGGACGTGGTGTAAGGAGAGTCTGTGTTGCTCGCTTCTTAGGGTGGCATGGGTCACGGTCGGACCCTGTGGCACCTCTGTGCCTTTCTTTCCAAGATAAATCTCGGATCAATATTGATTCCGTGTTGGGAGAAAGGCAGGATATAATAATAATAACAACAACAGCAACCTCTTTAGGGGAGAGAATGTGTGTGAGAACAACTTGTTTTCAACTAGCTGACTTGGGTCAAGAATATGAACATAATGGTGCGAGAAAATTTGAAACGCTCATTCCACCTCTGGGGACTAGATCCTCCCATTGTAGTTGAGTAGACCCATTGAAAGGCACAGGACTTGTTCATTTACGTAAGCCCCTCAATAGGTCTACTCTAACTAGGACTAAGAGTTGCTTTAGCCCAATATCGAGAGAGTCCAAAAACCTTTTGTCCTGCAGCGTTAAGGGAGGTAAGACCTGTAAAACAGACTTCTTCCCCATCAATGTGTCACCCTATAAATGTGGTGGACTAGAATTCCCATCAGCCACCCTATAGATGCGGTGGACTAGAATTACCATCAGCCTTCCACAACCTGGGTAGGGATGGTGGGAGTTGTAACACATTCAAAGGGTCTCACGTCGGGGAAGGCGGCCACGAAGGATCCAATTTGCACGCTCCTCCTCCATGCGCGCCATTAAGTACTGTAAAGACTGAGTGCATTGTTCTTTTTCATTTTGTAGTTTTATATTTTAAAGAACAGATCCTTGCTTTTCAAGGCTTAAAGCCTGATGCCTTTTCCGTGCATTAAAGCCGCCATCGGGTTCCACCTTCTAATGCGTTTTGCCTTCGTTTTCCGCCGCCAGGAAACGCTTGGAAAATCAATGCGTTTGGGAACTTGCGCATTTTCTGAATGTGGCCAGTGCTTTTTTCCCTCCCCATTCTTAGGATTTCCTCTCCCTGACATTTACTGTTTTCTAGTTTAAACCATGCTCCCGATGTATTAAAGCGCGACTTATTGTTATGCGAGAGACTTGAACCACACAACTCACATTTTTGCATTGGCCACACGCTTCTTTTTTTTACAACACGCAGCGCATCCATCCTGTAAATAGTTTTTGTGTAAAATTTGACAGAAAAACAAAACAAAAAACAAAAAAGGTATATTTACTACACTGTAAATACATGTGACGATATATTGTATTATTTGGCTTTTTTTGTAAAGCAGTTAGTTTACTGTACATGTATAACATAACGAACTTGGGTTCGCCTTTAGCGTTTAGTAAGTGTTAATGTACTACTTCTTTCTTCCCCCGCTGTTGCGTTCTGTCATTTAAAGGAAGCAAGGCTGTGTACTATAAACTTTAACGCCGTGTATTATAGAAACTTCCCCGTCCGAGCCTCAACTTGGAAGATGTTTTCTTTCTTCTTCTCCTCCTCGGTCTACGCTCCTGTTAATATTTGTAAGCGCTTGTGCAAGAGACGGCAAGGCGGACTTTCCAGACTTGCACGCTTATGGTCATGGGATGTGAGTATCTATCTTTAACGCTATGGATAGAGATAGACACACAGACCTGTAGAGATCATGGTTTCCAAAAGAAATGTTGTTTACCCCCCCATTTTCCCTCATGTATGTACTTCCCTTTTTTGAAGTAAAAAAAAATGTAAATTCAACCCGGTTTTCAATTATTTTGTCGTTGTCGTTGTTGAAGTGTTCCTCCAAGTCATTTCCGACTTATGATGACTTCGAAACAAATTTATTACAGGTTCCCAGTTCTGGGGAAAGAGCGCAAAAGGAACAGTTACACTCATCCCTCCATATTTGCAGATTTGATATTTGCGGATTTGGTTGATATATTCTTCTCTAGGAATATCTAGGTCCTCCAGTGCAACTCTGTGGTCAACTTTAACTGAAGTTTGCCCTGAAAGACCTAGAGCAGTGATGGCGAACCTATGGCACGCGTGCCAGAGGTGGCACTCAGAGCCTTCTCTGTGGGCACATGTGCTGTCACCCCAGCACAGTGCTTGCCAGAGCTTGTTACTAGAAAGCCAGAGAGACATGGCACTTTGCAATAAATAAGTGGGTTTTGGGTTGCAGTTTGGGCACTCGGCCTCGAAAAGGTTCACCATCACTGACCTAGAGATTCCTAGAGAGGACATGCTACTAGGCATTTGTGGCTCCTCCAGTGCAACTCTGTGGTCAACTTTAACTAAAGGTTGTACTAAAAGACCTAGAGATTCCTAGAGAGGACACGCTAGTAGGCCTTTGTAGCTCCTCCAGGGCAGTTCTATGGCCAGCGTCTGTCGGACATTGACCACAGAGTTGCACTGGAGGACCTAGAGATTCTTAGAGAGAACACTACTAGGCCTTTGTAGCTCCTCCAGTGCAGTTCTATGGCCAGCGTCTGTCGGATGTTGACCACAGAGTTGCACTGGAGAACCTAGAGATTCCTAGAGAGAACACTCTACTAGGCCTTTGTAGCTCCTCCAGCGCAGTTCTGTGGTCAGTGTCTGTTGGACATTGACCACAGAGTTGCACTGGAGGACCTAGAGATTCCTAGAGAGAACACTCTACTAGGCCTTTGTAGCTCTTCCAGGGCAGTTCTATGGTCATTGTCTGTTGGACATTGACCACAGAGTTGCACTGGAGGACTTAGAGATTCCTAGAGAGGATACTCTACTAGGCCTTTGTAGCTCCTCCAGTGCAGTTCTATGGCCAGCGTCTGTCGGATGTTGACCACAGAGTTGCACTGGAGGACCTAGAGATTCCCAGAGAGGTGTCCTCTCCGGTAAAAACATGATGTTTTTGTTACCTGCGGTTTTTCCATATTCATGGGGGTCTTTTGCTCCTAACCCTAGCAGATATGGAGGGACAAGTGTATCATCATCATCATCATCATCATTATTATTATTATTATTATTGGGATGCTGAGAATGTGTGGCTTGCCCACGATGGCCCCGTGGACATCCATGGCCAAGTAAAGATTTGAACCCTGGTCTCCAGAGTTGTAGTCTAGTGCTCAAACCACTACGCTATGCTAGTGTAGTTTAGTGATAGTTTACTTAAGTCTCATTAATTATTCTAATCCTTTTCTCAGAACGTAATTGGAGCGCGGATTAGTCCTGGAATCTGACAAATTCACAATGATGATAGAGCCATTTCACAATGACAATTTCAGTAGAGCTGCCTCATTTAGTTCTGCCGAAAGAGCAGCTACATCCTTGATCCGTTTCTACTACGGTTCATCACTTTTGTCGTTGTTACTTGCTGTCAAGTCAACCTAGATAATGAAGATAATGAACAAAAGATTTCCCACACCTTGGATCAAACATCGTAGGTTAAGAGGTGATATGATAGCTCTGTTTAAGCATTTGAAGGGATGTCACGTTGAGGAGGGAACAAGCTTGTTTTCTGCTGCTCCAGAGACTAGGACCTGGAGCAATGGATGCAAACTGCAGGAAAAGAGATTCCACCTCAACATTAGGAAGAATTTTTTGACTGTAAGAGTTGTTCAACAGTGGAAGACTCTCCTTCTTTGGAGGTCTTTCAACAGAGGCTGGATGATGTCTTCGGACTCTAAGATCCTATGAAAGAACTAGGCAAGATCCTAAAGTGCAAAGATAGACAGTTGAACAGCTAGGATCATCCAAGTCATGGTATTCCCATTTAGAAATCAGAGCTACACAGAGATGAAAGCAGATAGAAAGAAAACCAACTCATTTGCAATGTGGTGCTGGAGAGGTGTGCTGAGATTTTGGACGGCCAAAAAGACGAACCGATCAAGTCTGAATTTGATCCGACCGACGAGCCTGAATTTCTCCAAAGATTGCCTTTCCCAGCATCATCTGCAGGTCTATGTTTCCCTCTACTGGCTATCAAAGGTATGTTTCCACTTTAGCTTGGAGGTATAGTTGCTGTTTGTCTACGTACTATTATTTGCAAATTGTACAGCAATTGTGTGTTTGTCATCACACAACCGTCACACACACCAGCAGCCATAGCTTGCATCCATAGCAGCCTTAATGGACACAGATCTCCCTTTTGACATTTTGTGGGAATTGCGTTCCTTAACAGCAAATGGACCATAGAGAGGAAGAATAGACAAACTGTTCCTCTGGATATTTGGACCACGACGTCCATCAGCCCTGAGCTGAATGGGATCCGAACTCGAGTCTTCTAGGTGTTTTGGACTCCAGCTCCCAGAAGCCTCAGCCATCTTGGCTAATGGTCTGGGATTCTGGGCGGTGAAGTCCAAAACAACTGGAAGGCCAGGGTTTGGGAATCATTGGAAGAGGAAGCAACATGGAAGGTATCCCTTGGTATCGCAATTGAAAATTTGGCCCAGCTGTTTCCTCTAAAATGATAATATTTGAACCACGTATTTAATAGTTTTCGTATCAAAAGGGTCTTGCCATTTTTATACTTGCTCTGTGATTTCAGGTGAAATAAATGTATAAATCCATTAAGAAACAGAAGTGTCCGCTCTCCAAGCTATATTGGACCTTAGCTTCCATGACCGCTCAGTGTTGGATGTCCTGTCCAAGACAGATGGGAGTTGTAGTCCAATACTTGGCCCCAAAGTCCTGAACTAGAGATTTGAGCCTTAACCATCCATTTCCAAGTACTGCTTTTGAATAAAAGTAGTTTCCTATGTTGAGATCTAAATATCCTAAAGGCACCAGATCCCATGCGATCTTGGAAACAAAGCAGGGTCGGCCCTGATTAGTACTTGGATGGGAAATCACCAATGTATACCAGGCGCTTTAGGCTCTATTTCAGAGGTAAAACCACCTCTGCGTATTCCTTACCTACGAAAACCCTATGATATTCATAGGGTCACCATAAGTCAACTTAATGGCTCATGCGCACACATGTGGGGATTTGAACCCTGGTCTACAGAGTCATAGTCCAAGGCTCAAACCATAATGCCACACTGGCACCATGACTCTGGAGACCAGGATTCGAATCCCAGCTTGGCCTTATAAACTCACTTATAAACCCCAGGCCAGTCTCAGAGGATGGCAATGGCAAACCCCTTCTGAAGAAACTTGCCGAGAAAACCCTTAAGGTTGCCATAAATCAGAAACAATGTGAAGCCACCCAACAGCAACAACAAGGCAAAACTTATCATGGGAGTTTCTGGGGCTGAGACTGTGTGATTCGCCAAGGTCTCCCAATAGCTTTCTGTGACTCAACTGGGAATCGAACCGTGGTCTCCAGGGTCATAGTCCAACGCTGGTTGTAGGTTATACAGAGCCACCACCATAAAAAGGCATTGACAGCCTTATCTTCAATGGGTTTTTCGACTCTAGGTTAGCCGCCGTGTCTCCATCTTGGGATCGCGAATCCCACCGTTCAAACAGACGCCACGTGAAGCAGTCCTCTTTTTGTTTGTCCCAAATCTCCCACCCTTCGCCAGATGGCCATGCCGGGTCCTTTTATTAGGAGATTATGCGGACTCAGTGCTCGCTTCTCATCCACTGATAGCGGCGCAGGGAAAGTGTTTGTTCTTTGGGTTAAAGATAAACCAGGGAGAAACAATGGTCTATATCTTATCGGTCTGGGCATAGGCAAGCCGTGTCCTGCATGCTCCTGTCATTCTCGTGATGTGGGATCTTCTGGAGATGCTGGGTGGAGAACTGGACCATGGAGGATGACAAACCATGGCTGAAGGCCCACCATTCAGTGCCAAGCACCTGCTTTGGGTGCAGACGTTTGCCAGTTCAATCTCTGGTTCATCCAGATAGAGACATCACTAAAGGGATGCAGGGGGTATGGACCACACTAGATGACAACCTCAGCAGGAGCCACACTTTTTGTGGACAAAGCCCCCTCAATGTACTGGGATACTGGGATCCAGCGATGCGAAAGCAGCCTTCTGTGCATAGGTAGGGTATACCCTGCATGCTCACTTCATTCTCATGATGCGGGTTGCCTCTTGAGTTGGATCTTCTAGAGATGATGAGAAGAAAACTAGACTGTGGAGGACAACAAACAGTGGGGATAGTGTCATGCGCCTGCTTTGGATGCAGAAGTTTACCAATTCAGTTCCTGGTGCCTCCAGATAGAGGCATCAATAAAGGGGCGCAAGGAGTATGGATCACAATGGGTGACGCCTCACCTGGGGCCAGCCTTTCTGGACATAGTCCCCTCAATATACTAGGATAGTGGGATACAGCGATGTGAAAGCATCCTGTGCATTAGGCAGGCAATGTCTTGCTATGCCATGCTCCCTCCGTTCTCATGCGCCGGTGTTGCGCCGGGGCATGACACAGCCACAGTCTCTTGCCTGTGAGTTCTAGAGATGCTGAGAACCTAAATATTAGGAGTAACCTCCAACATTAGGAGGAACTTCCTGACAGTAAGGGCTGTTTCGACAGTGGAAGACGTTCCCTTGGAGGAGGATGGAGTCTCTTTCCTTGGAGGTCTTTAAACAGAGGCTGGATGGCCATCTGTCAGTGCTTTGATGGAGAGTTCCTGCATGGCAGAACGGGGTTGGACTTGATTAAGGCCCTTTTGGGGGGTCTCTCCCTACTTCACGATTCCTCTCTCGTTCGAAACCAAAGCGAGGGACCAAAACCATGGAACCGTTTCCTGTTCCGTTGTTCCGGGCCCTATTCTCTGGAGCAGCAGCAATATAAATTTCCCAGGATTCCATAGGGCAAAGCTGTGGCAGAGTGAAAGCCTGTGTCAAACTGCACCAATTCAGTGCAGATGACTACAAATGCCAAGATGATATAATAAGGCAAAGCCATGACAGTGAAAGCTGTGTCAAACTGCATTAATTCAGTGCAGAGAACTACTAAAATTCATTTTGCAAGGTCAGAGGACTACAAATCCCAGGATCCCACGGGGCAAAGGCATTGAAAGCATTGTCGAAAGAAAACTGCATCCAGGTTGCAGCCTAGACAAGAAAATGCCATCCCACAGCGCCACCTGCAGGTCAGAACGCGGAAGGAGCAGGCTTCTCGGTTCGCGCCTGCGCACTCCTCCCTCTGCTATTTTTCCTCCACGCGGAGTGGGCGTGGCTTGATCCCTAGGAAGCTCTCGCGCGAGTAGCGGAGGGAGGGGCGTGGCCTAGGGGTAGGCGGGGCGAGTGGAACCTTGAAGTCGGCGGCGGTGGGCGGGGCGAGCGGAAGGTTGTGTGTTTCGGTCGAATGTCTCGGCGTTCGGAGGAAGAGGAGGCCTCGGCGGCACGTGGCGGAGGGGCCCCCTTCTGGGCAGCGTGAGTCCTGGCCTCTGGGAAGGGGATGATGGGAGATGTAGTCCCTTGAAGGGTAAGGGGGAGGGGGGCTTGGTTTTCTTCCCTTTGAGGAACAGTGCTGGGGATGCTGGGAGCTGCAGTCCTTCTCTCCAGCCCTTGAAGGGGAAAGGGGAGGAGGAGGGGGTCCTCTTCCCTTTGGGGACAGTGCTGGGGGATGCTGGGAGATGTAGTGCCTCCCTCACTTGGGGAGCTCTGAGGGGAGTTGCTCTCCCTTCTTAACATTTAGTCCTGTTGGAAAGAATGTATTTCCCTAGTTCTGGGGATGCTAGGAACTCTAGTACTTTCCTGCTCTTCCAGTGATGAGGGATGCTGGGTGTTGTAGTGCTTCCTTCACTTGGGGAGCTCTGAGGGAAGTTGCTTTCCCTATTTGGCATTGAGTCCTGTTGGGAAGAGTGTATTTCCCCAGTTCTGGGGATGCTGGAAACTGCAGTACTTTCCTGCTCTTCGGTAATGGGGATGTTGGGAGTTGTAGTGCCTCACTAGGGATGCTCTGAGGGGAATTGGTCTCCCTTCTTAACATTTAGTCCTGTTGGGAAGAGAGTTTTCTCCCAGTGCTGGGGATGCTGGGAGTTGCAGTGCTTTCCTCACTTGGAGCTGGCAGGGGAGTTGTTCTCCCTTTTTTGGCACTTAGACCTTTTGGGAAGAGAGTATTTCTCCAGTGCTGGGGATGCTGGGAGTTGTAGTACTTCCTTCACGTAGTTTGTTTCCCCTATTTGCCATTTGGCCCTTTTGGGAAGAGAGTATTATTTCTCCAGTGCTGGGGATGCTGGGAGTTGCAGTGCCTCCTTCAGTTGGAGCTGGGAGGGGAGTTGTTCTTCTTTTTTTGGCATTTAGTCCTCTTGGGAAGAGAGTGTTTCCTCAGTGCTGAGGATGCTGGGGGTTGCAGTCCTTTCTGTGGCTGAGAGGAGCTGTTCCCCTTTCTTAACATTTAGTCATTTGGGTGCTGAGGTTGCTGGGAGTTGCAGTGCTTTCTTCACCTGGTTTGTTCTCTCTTTTGGGTACTTGGTCCTTTTAGGAAGAGTGTATTTCCCCAGTGCTGGGGATGCTGGGAGTTGCAGTGCAGTACTTTCATTCAACTGGTTTGTTCTCTCTCTTTGGCATTGAGCCCTTTGGGAATGAGTGTTTCTCAGCCCCGCTCTCCAGTCCTGGGGATGCTGGGAGTTGCAGTACCTCCCTCATTTATAGTTGTGAGGGCAGTTGCTCTCCCTTTTTGGCATTCAGGAGTCTGGACCTGGGTCTGAGGATCCCCACGTGTCCCTTTTCTTTCACGTGTCTCCCTTCACTTTATATCCCTTTCCCTTTTAACCCAGACTGTCATTAACCTGCCCTTGGCTTCCCTTTCCCTCCTCCTCCTTTTTCTCTCTTTGGCTTCTCTCTGCCTTTATTTCCTCTACATCTCTCTTAACTTCTCCCACAAGTTACTTTTTGTCCTGGAACAAGTAACTTTTTGGAAGTAACTTCAACCAGCTGCAGAGTTTCTTAATCCCTGCAGCTGAGCCGCTTTGGGAGAAAAGCAGGATTTAAATCCAATCTAACATCAATCCTGGAAAGCAGAGTCTTTCTTACTTCCACCTGCGGCAGGAGGAATTTGTAACTTAGAAGTAACTAAGGTACTCCAGGAAGGGAACAGGCCTTGGCTGCCTTGTAGGTGTGTTTGGACTACAAACCCCACCATCCACGGCCTTTCGGCGTCGGAAAGTCTGTGACATTCGACAAAAAGGGCTTGTTTTGTATTCATGCCCTGAAAATGGACACATGGATATCCCAAAACGATTTAGGTGATAGTGACCCCAATCTCAGGTATGTTTGGACTACAAACCCCATCGTCCACAGCCTTTTGGTGTCAGAAAGTCTGTGGCTTTAGGCTTAAAGGGCTGGTTTTGCAAAAGATGCGAACCTTAACATTTTAAAGCCCTGAAGATAGACACATGGATATCGTAGCAATGGCTTAAGAGGTTGTGACACCCCTCTCAGATGTGTTTGGACTACAAACCCCACCATCCCCAACCCCTGGGTCGGAAAAGGCTGTGGTTTAGCCAAAAGAGTTGCTTTTCGCATCCAAGTCCTGAACATAGACAGACACATGGCGGCTATCCTTAAATGCATGACAAAATTCTCAGCAGTGATTTAAGAGAGAGTGAGTGACACCAAGCTCAGGTGTGCTTGCACTACTTGGTCTGGGGATGCTGGGCTTTGTAGTCCGAACCCATCCGCAAGGCGCCACTCGAAGCTGGCAAGACGCACTGAGAGATGTGCCTGCTCCGGTTCTTAAGAACGAATCACCGAATCAGAACAAGAGCAACTAGATGCTCTTGGACCTAAGGTCCAAAACAACACTGCAGAAATAATCCAGTCTGAGATGGCTTTAACTGGGAATCCTGGGATCTGTAGTATGTGCGAGACATTTAGCCTTGTCTATCAGAGAGCTCTGGTGCCACAATGAACTACAATTCCCAGGATTCCCGGGGGGCAGTTAAAGCGGTCTCAAACTGGGTTGTTTCCGCAGCATGCTTAGTTTTAGTTTTAATTCTTGTTTTATTCAAGCGTCGATAAATTGTAGGGTTGGTCGGCGTCGCAAGGCTTCTTCCAGGTGTTGCTTTGCGGGTCTTTGGAGCCGCGATTCCCAACCTTTAGTCCTCCAGGTGTTTTGGACTTCAGCTCCCAGAAGCCCCAGCTAACATAGCCAACAGTCAGGAATGCTGGGAACTGTAGTCCCAAACATCCGGAGGACCAAAGTTTGGAAACTTTGGAGACATAGATAAGTTTTCAACGGCGGTTGAATTTTCCGGCGTGAAGCTCTCCGTCTCCTACTCTTGGACGAAAGGTACGCCTGGAATTATAATGATAACTATTGATATATAATAATTCTATTATTGATATATAATAATTCTATAATACGTATTTTAATGTTATTTATTTCCAGGGTTTCTATCCCGCCTTTTTTCCAAAGCAGGATTCAATAAATGATAGAACGATTGGCTGGAATAACGCTCTCTGCTTCGGATAGAAGAGGCCATGCTTTGCAACTTCCTTGGTTCAAGTGGAGCTAAAAAACATTAGGTTTACACCTTGTTTGGGTGTGTCGGTTGTCGTGGGTTGTTAGCGTTCGTTGGGAGCACATGGAGTGTGATAAACTCCTCTCGAGTAACTGCTCCACCCTTTTACTTTTTGGGCGATTGAACCTTTAGATTAGGATCTGGCTCTCTTGACCTTCTCCCACCAACTCAAGGGTGAAAATGTGATTTTACACGCAGTTGGGTATTTCTTCCCTTGCCTTTCAAGTCGGCGTTTCCTAAACCGGTCGGTCCAAAAAATCACAAGCGTTTGTCGAGAGTGTGTTGCACTTTGGTTTAATTTTTCTGGGTGTGAAGAAAGAAAGATAAGGTATAAACGTAGGTCCGAAACACACTGCTGAAATAACCCAGTTTGAGACCGCTTTAACTGCACTGGATCAATGCTAGGCATTTCTGGAAACTGTAATTTTGTGAACCTTCTTTGTTGGAAAGCTCTGGTGCCAGAACAAACTACAATTCCCAGGATTCCCTAGCGCTGAGCCGGGGCAGTTAAAGCGCTCTCAAACTGGATTATTTCACAGTGCGTTCCGGACCATAGTTCTGTGTGTTTTGGACCATAGGTCTGTGATAGTGCACCTTTGGAAGGATTCAGTGTTTTGAACTGATGAAGTGCCGTGTAAATTTATGCCGCTCTACAAATAAACAACAACAATAATAGTAAGGAAGGCGGCTCACAAATGAACGGCAAAGCTTTTAAAATTACAATTACAGACAGTCATCCATATCCATGAATTTTTTGATCCAAGCGTACTTTTAAAATGTAGAAACCCCCCAAAGCAAAGCATACTCCTTCCATTTTATGTAAGGGTCACTGTTTTACTACCCCATTGTATTTATTGTATTGTGGTTTTGCTGTTTTGTACAGTTGGCCTTCCGTAGCCACGGGTTCAACTTGAAAATATCCCCCAAACATATAAATGCCCAAACCCCAAACCTTGGTGTTGCTATTTTATATAAGGGACACCGCTTTACAGTGCTGTTGTATATCATGGGACTTGAGCATCCAAGGATTTGGGGACCCGAAATGCTGGAACCAAACCCCAGCGGATACCAAGGGCCCACTGTAGATACTAATAAACATTGTTTTAATGATTGCTTGAGTTGCTTGGACTGGACTGGACTCTCCTGAGCATCCAAGAGGGTTGGATTATTTGCGTATGCATAATGCGTTCATCTTGGAGGCAGGACTGAGGCTGAGAGAGTGTGACTTACCCAAGGTGGGTTTTGTGGCTGAGTTGAGGTGGGATGCCTTTATGTTTCGTACACATATCGCCTGAAGGTAATTCTATACACAATATGTTTAATCGTTTTGTGCATGGAGCAAAGTTGGCATCCATGGAACCGGCAGAAAGCAAAGGTGCCATTTTATGAATTGTTAGGGGTTTGTTCCAGGTGATGTTTTGAGGGAGTTTAATGGGATAGAGGAGGGTCGAATGGGGTACGGTTGGTCCTTCTTATCCACTGATTTTTTTATCCACGGATTCAAGCATCTGAACCGTGAAAATATTCCAAGAAGATATAAATTCCAAATAGCAATCCTTGATTTTCCATTTTGTATTAGAGACACCATTTTCCCTTTCCATTATGTTTAATGGGACTTGAGCATCCACAGATTTGGTTCTTTGCGGGGCAGTCCTGGAGCCATACCCCAGCGGATAACAAGAACCCAATGTATTTAGTTAGACGTTTTTGGGTGTGAAGTTGAACAGTTTTGGTGTTGGGGATATTTTTGGACCTCTGAATTCCAGATAAGGGAGACTCGACTTGTAGCCGGAGGGTGGCCGGTTTTAGTTTCTCGGTGCAAGATCGCGCACTACGACTTGGTTTGCGTTCCCTTTGGGAACTGGGATTTTCGAGCGAGGCCTAGTTCGAAGCTGCTCTCTCCTTTGCAAAGAAAGGGATTAGATGCAAGGCCTGGCCTGACCAGCTGCTGGAGGTCACCCTCGCGGCTGTGTGCGCGGCTGTCTCTCTTCTTCCACTTTCTCCCCGGAGGAGGGCTAGTGTTGAATGGTAACTTGAGAAATGCCATTCACTCCTACCTCGCCTACTCGCTTCCCCGGAGGCTGGAGTAGGGGCTTCCCTCTCTGGCTCCAATATGTTCTTCCTCCGTCTTGCAACTGGAACAAAGATGGAATCGAGGAGGGAGTGGAGGAGGCAAGGAACGAAGGAAGGAAGGAAGGAAAGAAACACCTGTGTGGTTGAGCATGGCCTTTGCAGCATGTGTTGCTGTTGTTGTGTGCCTTCAAGTCGCTTCTGACTTACGGCTCTTTTCCCAGAACCGAGACTCAGAGGGGCTTCACAATATTAAATGAACAATACATGTAAAAACTCCTATCGTGGGGTATTCTCAGCAGGATTTGCACAGAGGAGGTTTACCATTGCCTTTCCCAGAGGCTGAGAATGTGTGACTTGCCCAAGGCCACCCAGTGGGTTTCATAGAGCCCAGCTGGGAATCGAACCCTGGTCTCTCGTAGTTTGTGTATCCGCTTCTGGTAATGCTTAAGACAGGCCCCATTTTTTGGTTTTGGGAAGCTACTGTCTGTGTGGCAGAACTGATTTGGAAACTGTGGTTTGAAACAAGGTGTTGAAACCGTGGTTTAAAGTGCGGTGTTTAAATCATGGTTTGAAGCTAGGTGTAGAAACTGTGATTTGAAGCAAAGTGTTGAAACTGTGAAGTCAAAGGCTTTCATGACCGACATCCATAGTTTTTTGTGGGTTTTTCGCGTTATGTGGCCATGTTCTAGAAGAGTTTCTTCCTGACGTTTCGCCAGCTGTTGAAACTGTGGCTTGAAGCATGGTGTGGTTTAAAGCAAAGTTTTGAAACTGTGGTTTAAAGTGAGGTGTTTAAACTATGGTTTAAACCAGTCCTGCAAGAAAGTGCCCACCACTTTTACTCCCCAGAATCCCGGCTCTGTTTGTATGCACCTGAGGAAGTAGACTTAAGTCTAGGAAAGCGCATGCTGCCAACTTCTTTCTTTCAGTGAGTCTCAAAGGTGCTACAAGATTGCTTTTAATTTAATGTTTTTAATACAGTTGCTTGCTTTATTGCTTAATGTTGTTGTTGTGTGCCTTCAAGTCATTTCCATATACTGAGTATTGCCAGGATAGACATTTCCAGGGCTCTGGAGACCAGGATTTGAATCCCAGTTTTACCATGAAACCCACTGGGTGACTTCGGGCAAACCATACTCTCTCAGCCTCAGGGGAAGGCAATAGCAAACCCTCTCTGAACAAACCTTGCCAAGAAAACCCAACGATAGGTTTCACCATAAGTCAGAAACGACTTGAAGGTACCCAACAAACACGATGTAAAAGGACCTGGGCCAGGCGAAACGTCTTGGGTTCCTCCATGCCAGCTTTTAAAGCGGCGGTCCCCAAACGGTGCCCTTGAAGAGATTTTGGACTTGGCGCCCAGAATGCCAACACTGGCCGACATGACTGAAGCTTCTGAAGTCCAAAATGTCTTAAAGGCCACAGTTTGGGGACCAGCGTTTTAAAACGTTTCCCATAAAAGAGTGAGTGCAAGCAAAGAGGGGAAATGGAAAGCTTTGCCTTGCTTTGGGACGCAGAGCCACCCTCGTGACTTGTTGCACTTGGCTGGTTCATGACTTATCTCTCTCTCTCTCTCTCTCCTTCTCTGTCTTTAGCAAGGGTAAACATTTCGAATCCATCGACCTTGGTTCACCCTCCAGCTGGGAACCGGTGACCTTGCGGAAGACGGGGACGTCTGGACTCTTGGCGCTCCAAAAAGAAGCCGATCCTTTAGGATTGCTTCTTTTTTTCCGCCTCTTTTCCGTGTGCAGATTCGGCAAGCGAAGGAGATCCCTCCTTCCTTTTCGGGGAAAGGCAATGGAAAATTGTTTTTAAAACCCAGTTGAGTATTTCGAAGCAGGAAAAGGAGCGTTTGGGAGGCGTAACGTTAAGAGAGGGTGGCAGTGGCCAACCCCTTCCGATGAAACTTGCCATGAAAACCCCAGGATGGGTTGGCCGTAGGGTTGCCATAAATCACGCATGACTTGTTGCAAACCTCCTGTGTGGATGCAGACAGGTACAAAACCAGTGCTTTCCCTTCTGGTTGTTTTTTTATTGGCTTAATTTCTTTAAGAGAGTCTTGGGCAAGTGAAGACACAGTCTCTTCTTTTAACACCCCCCCCCCTCCAAAAAAAGATTTCATGGGAAGGGCAGTCGAATTGATAGCTGTGTCTAGACTTGTGAGTGTTCCCAGAAGGTTTGCGAGCTGCCACTTGCATTTTGCAGGGATGCGCCGGTGTGTCTACAAAACCATGCCCTCGACCCTGCGGAGAAGACGAAGCGTTGGCTCCAAGGGCAGCAAGAGATGATTTCGGAAAGCTTGGCTTGAACAGCTTTTTTGGGTGATGCAATAACCGTGCGTGATGGGAGTTGGAGTTCTACATGTCTCAAGGAAACTACACTAACTCCATATTTGCAGCTTTGATGTTTGCGGATTTGATTGTTCACGGATTTGATTAATATGTTCCCTCTTGGAATTTCTAGGTCCTCCAGTGTATCTCTATGGTCAGTTTTAACCACAAGCTGCACTGAAGGACCTAGAGATTCCTAGAGAGGACACTCCACCAGGCCTTTGTGGCTCCTCCATCGCAGTTTTGTGGTCAGTGTCTGTTGCATGTTGACCACAGAGTTGCACCGGAGGACCTAGAGATTCCTAGAAGGATGTCCTCTCAGGTAAAAACATGATGTTTTTGTTATTTGCAGTCTTTCCATATTCATGGGGGTCTTGTGCCCCTAACCCTAGTGAATATGGAGGGACAAGTGTAGTCTAGAGAAGATTGTCTACCTGGGGATGCCTGAAAACTGAACTTGCTTAGCTGTGGTTGCATTTGGCCCCAGCATTTTTTACTCACTGTAGTCCAAAACACACTGCAGAACTAATCCAGTTTGAGACAGCTTTAACTGCCTTGGCTCAGTGCTAGGGAATCCTGGGAATTGTAGTTTATGATGGCACTAGAGCCAGGATAGAAGAAGGCTCAATGTCTCGCCAAACTACAGTTCCCAGGATGGTCTAGCATTGAGCCTGGGCAGTTGAAGCGGTCTCAAACTGGATAATTTCCGCAGGGTGTTTTGGACCTTTGTTATTGCGTGCCTTGAAGGCATTTCCAATTTATGGTAACCCAAATGCGACTCATATCACAGAGACTTCTTGGCAAGATTTCATCAGGATGGGGTCGCCTTTGCCTTCCTCTGGGGCTGAGAGAGTGTGACTTTGCTAAGATCTCCCCAGTGCGTTTCTGTACATTCAACTAATCTTAGTCTTGTTGTTGTGAACTGCTTTTGGCACGGTTAAGATAAAGCACTTATATACAGGTTGAGTCTCTCTGATTGGAAGTGTTTTGGATTTCGGGGTGTTTTGGGGATTTTGGCATACTACATAGATGTACGTAATGATCTGTCTTGGCATTGGGACGCAGGTCGAAACACATGTTTCATAAACACCTGATACACATACCCTGAAGGCACTTTCACACACTACTTTTAATCAGTGTTGTGCACGAAACAAAGTCTGTGTCCATGGAGCTGCCGCGAAGCAAAAGGGTCACTGTCTCAGCCACCCTTGTTTTGGTTTTTGGAGCGTTTTGGATATATCTGCGTATATCCTTTTTCATTATTTAGCAGATCCCTCCTCTACATCTCTGTGCTTTGTAAGGTGTGTTTGCAGCCGCTGATGAAATCTTGGTCTGCTTCCCAATAACCCCTGGCTCTGCTCCTGTGGCAACACTTTTCCAAGTGGCCTCTTCTAACCCGACTTTCTGGAGCATTGCCATCCCAGTCCTTTCTACTGAATTTGGTTGCGTAGGAATCGAAATCACTTGGGCTCTGGTTGCTAAAATATATCTTTTTCCCCCTTATAACTACCTTGCAGGGTTGTTGTGACTCGGACAAATAGGACCACTGTGTGCCCTTTTCTGAGGTCTGCGGAGAGGTAGAAATAAAATCTTGGCTTCCTACAAGGGTTTTTGGACACGCACCAAACACGCACCAAATTTAAAACATACTTCCTACCTAGTGTATCATTGAGTTACCTATCCTCTTAAATTAAGCGTCCGAATTGGTTGTTCCTCTGCGTCTACATACACAAAACCTTTTAAATTGCAAAACTTCCCAATGTTACCGTTTCTCCTTTATCACAAATAGATCTCAGAAATGGTTTCCGCACATCTACAAATGTATCTGTTGACTTTCCTCTTAGTAACACAGGTCCGAAACACACTGCAGAAACGATCCAGTTTGACACCGCTTTAACTGCCCTGGCTCAATGCTAGGAGATACGTAGTTTTGTGAACCATTTACTCTTCTCTGTCGGAGAGCTCTGGTGCCACAATAAACTACAATTCCCAGAATCCCCTAGCACTGAGCTAGGACAGTTAAAGCCGTCTCAAACTGGATTGTTTCTGCAGTGTGTTGTGGACCATAGTTAATTTGTCCATCTTGGCAAACTTGAGTATCTTCATGACCCAATCTTCCGTCAATTGAACGCCCACATTTTTTTTCCATTTTGCGCATATAATAATCTAGCTGCCATGATTAAATATCGTAACTTTTCATATTGTTTTAACAACTTAAGCCATTAGTATGATGTACTGGTTTGAGTGTTGGACTGTTCAGGGTTCGAATGCCGCCTTGGAAACATGGAAGCATGCTGATTGATCTTGAGCGTCACACTTTCTCAGCCTCTGAATGAATCATGAAGTTGAAAGAGACCACAAGGCAGAGGCAAACCTAAGCTACCTGCTCAATTTCCTTCCCTGAGACTGGGGTCGGACTCGATATCTTTGGGGCCCCTTCCAGTTTGATGACCCCCTCAATAAACCTCACCAAGAAAACGCTTTGCCTTAAGTTAGAAATGACTTGAATGCTTTGATTGTGAGTTCCTGCATGGCAGGGGGTTGGACTGGATGGCCCTTGGGGTCTCTTCCAACTCTGTGTATTAGTCATTGACCATAATAAATAAATTACATTACATTTCTATGATTCTCCGAAGGCACACAGCGAGAAATGACATTACAGTGGTCCCTCCACATTTGGTTTGGGGCAAAGGCTCCCCGTAAATGCAGAAATACCGCAAATAACTAAACACTATTCTTTTTACCTAAGACAACAGCTCTCTAGGAATCTCACAGTGCAACTCTGTGGTCAGCATCTGCTAGAAACTGATCATAGAATCACGCTGCAGGACCTACAAATGCCTAGAGAAGGGTTTTCTCTAGGAACGTCTAGGTCAGTGATGGCGAACCTATGGCACTCGTGCCGGAGGTGGCACTCAGAGCCCTCTCTGTGGGCACACATGCTGTCGCCCTAGCACAGAGTTTGCCAGAGTTTCTTACTGGAAAGCCAGAGGGACATGGCACTTTGCAATAAATAAGTGGGGTCTGGATTGCAGTTTGGGCACTCGGTCTGTAAAAGGTTCACCAACACTGGTCTAGGTCCTCCAGCACCACTCTATGGTCAACTTCTGGCAGAGTTGCGCCGGAGGACCTAGAGATCCCTAGAGAGAACGTATTAATCAAAGCCACAAAAGTCAAAGCCGCAAATGTGGAGGGCACACTCTCAACTTTAGGTTCAAATGGTCTTGTCCCGAAAGAGAAGTTATGTGTGTCCCCATCCCACCCCACTCCAGTATTTGTGCGAAGGCCGAACTTTCATTTCACCGCCAGAGGGAAAGAGTTGCGTTCGTTTTCCTACTTACTGTTTCCGGCTCCTCTCTCTTGCTTCTGCTTTGTTTGCTTTAGTGCCAGAGTGCTTTATTTGTACAATTCAGGGCAAAGTACAGGGAAGGCACACTTTAGACCCCAAATAACGTTTCTCATTGCGCATGGCCTGCTATTATTCGCACAGCGTGCTGCCAAACAGAACCTGGAAATTTATGTTAAAATGGACAAATTGGGGAATCTCTGGCCGGTAGCCTTGTGGATTGGGTTTTTTGTTTTGTTACCCCGTTAAAAACCCCTAAATTCCAGTTCCTTTTCACAATCTTTCTGCATAGCTTTTATGCAAACATGTTGAAAAGGTCTTGTAAAACGGCAGTAACCACAAGCCGCCTTGCAGATCTCTTGTGGTGGCATGTCAAGCCATTACACTCAATATAAAACATGGGTAGGGCTTTGTGTGTGTGTGTGTGTTTGCATACAATTGGCCTTTCGCATTTGCGTCTTTGACTTTTACGGATTGGATTCTTTGCGGTTTTGATTCGTACGTTCTCTCTAGGAATCTCTCGATGCAACTCTGCCAAAGGTTGACCATAGAGTTGTGCTGGAGGATCTAGAAGTTCCTAGAGAAAACACCTCTCTGGGCATTTGTAGGTCCTCCAGTGTGAGTCTGTGATCAACGTCTGGCGGATGTTGACCATAGAGTTGCACTGGGGGATCTGGAGGTATTGCTTGAGGTATTTATACGAACTGAAGAGATCCCCTATTTGCAGTCCAAAGAGATCCCCTTTTTATTTGTGTTGGTCTATGACCATAATAAAGATCCTATTCTATTGCTTAAAGGGTTTTTGGAGCAATGAGAACTAGACTCTTGTTGCTTCCATTGCAAGAAGAAACATGAACGATTGAGCCGCCCCAGTTTCCAGAGTGTCCCCCTCCGATCAAAGAGCCGCGGTTGATAAATTCATTGAACAGGAGGACGAGGGATCTGTTTGCAACTTCGTCTTCCAAGCGATATCCACTGAGTCCTTGCTTGTCTTTTTTTGCCTCCCTCCCATAAGGGTTTGTCAGAGAGCTGCTAAATATACTAGTGCTTTTTCCAGAGTCCAGAGTAAGTAGATGATGATTCAGTTGTGAATCAAAATGCACCAAGGAAGGGTTGGAGGACTTGCTCTTGTTTCATCTTGTGTGCCATTTGTTGGACTCTAATGCTGAGACGTGGTTGCAAAGGACCCTGTAGATGGAGAAATAAAAATGCTTATTGTGTGTGTGTGTGTGTGTGTACATACTAGGCGTCCAAGATAACTTATCTTTCCTGGAATCTGCAGCTTCTGTGTGGGCTTATAAGGCAGCTCATGTGTCCCTCGGTTATTTTTAGCCTGGAAAAATTCCTCGGCCCCCATGACTTTCGTTTTTAACACAACCGGGTCCCATCGCTTGTGCCTCTTCGCCGGGGCGGCTGCATTCTCGGATGCTGCGTTGCACATCTTTCTAATTCTGCTTTATTACACGATTGTATGGTTATGCGCTTAGGGAGAGAAGCCTGTGTATCAGGGAGAGAATCCTGCTTTGTCCACATTTGTTATCGTGCGCCTTAGAGTCATTTCCGACGTGCGGCGACCCTAAGGCAAACCTGTCATGGGGTTTCCATAGCAAGATGTGTTCCGATGAGGTTTGCCATTGCCTTCCCCCGAGGCTGAGAGTGTGTGACTTGACCAAGGTCAACCAATGGGGTTCATGACCATGCCACAATTTGAACCTTGGTCTCCAGAAATATCTGTCCTGACATTACTCAACATGGGCTGGGCATTCAGAGCACATTATCCAGTGGAATGAAGGATGCAAAGTAATTTACTCCAGGGAGAGAAAAATGTTAGCGTATTTGTATTACGCCATTGGTTTGGCACTTGACGGAGTGCAAACGCATTCTTCTGCTATGCTCTCACTGACCACTCTGAATCTCATGGGCTCAGTATGGACTTAACTGTATATACTGGACTATAAGTCAACATGATGTAGAAGCTGAGGTCCAAAATTACGGGTTTTGATACGACCCATGGATAAGTATGGAGAACTTAAGACGCATGTAACAAAGGAAAAAGATGTCAAGGAACATTTCAAAATTCTGGCAGGCATCACTGTTTCTGTTCAGCCTAAAAGATGGATGGATGAGGAAGGAACTATGGTAAATTGTGGCTATGCGGTGTGTATGGGAGGTGACCCAACATGTATGGTGCGCAGTGGTCCCTCCACATTCGCTGCACTTAGTGGCGAAGGACCCCCATGGATGTGGAAAAACCTGAAAGAATGCCTCTCTAAGGATCTCCAGGTCCTCCAGTGCAACTCTGTGGTCAACCTCTGCCAGAGGTTGACCATAGAGTCATGCCGGAGGACCTACAAATGCTTAGAGAAGCGTTTTCCCTATGAAAGTCTAGGTAATCCAGCGCAACTCTATGGTCAACCTCCATCATAGTTGCGCTGGAGGACCTAGAGAGAACATTTTAATCAAAACGGCAAAAGTCAAAGCCACAAATGTGGAGGGCCAACTCTAGTTAGAATATAGGGGTATCATTTGACCGTCCCATATAGTTTGCCAGTTTCATAATCCCTAAATTTAGACTTTCTTTTACTATGGCACATTTTAATCTGCCGCCATCAACCGTGTTGGAAGGTAAATATAATAGCAGTTCATTTGACAAGCTTCCCGGCCCATGTTTGAATCCAGAAACAGAATCAATTGATCATACTTTATTGCACTGTCCATTTGAACAAATCACTCCCGTTTTACACAAATTTCCAGAGTGAACAACAAGATTTTATCTCTCCTTTCTACTTGTTGACTCCGAACGCTCCAATTCCAGAGAAAGCTGCTAGATTCTGCATCGGTGCTGTTACTGCGCATAGATAAATTTTAGGGGGGACATTTTTTAATACAGAAACATTAATCTTAGTTATGAGATTTTAACATTTTCCTTTTCTCGGCTTTTCATTTTAGGGATCTAGACAGAAACATGGATGCGGGGGCTCAGTGGTTCAGACACCAATTCAGAAACAGCCATCTCCATTTAGTGTGTTAGGAATTGCAGCTGTACTTAGTTGTGTATTTGTGTGTGTTTTTAATGTGTTTTATGCATTTTGGTTTGCATTTGGTCTATCGCCATAAATAATCCATTGATGTGGACGAGGCTGAGAAAATGTGCACGGGACAAAAAGGATGAAACGGCAAAGCAAAGAAAGTGGCGACTGTGCCTAGCAGTGATTCGCAGTACACAGTTGTGTGCTATGTCTTGGCTTTGTTAGTTGGAGTCCAACAATATTTGGGGCGTCACAGGCTTCCCTTTCGCCTTCTAGGGTTGGATTATGAATTTCATTGGGAGAAATGCTGCTGCGTGGGTCATCCATATCAGGTTCTTCTTTAATTTAAAAAGCAGATTTTTGCTTAACTTAAGCAGAAGGCTTAACCATTTCTCCCTGGAGATGTCCACCAGCAAAACACCTTGTCTGCCGGGTGTTTTGTAGGCCTGGGTTTGCCAGCTGCAGAATCCCGTATCTGTGAAATGACCTCGAATCTCAATGATATTGGAGTTGTAACCAACACCGCTGTGTGTGACTTGGTCACTTGCCCGCAGCTGAGTGAATTGTGTGTGTGTATTCTAGTTGCGGTAAATATTGCCAGCTCTTCGTTCCCAAATCTTAAGGAGAGCTGTTCTTTCTCCTCTCTTGCAAAACTCCTTGGCGTTTCTGACCCTATAAGGATCAGATCACAAAAAGTTGGGACAGTTGTGCTTCGGGATTTTTCTGCAGTAGATAAAGGAGGAAGAGTGTTGCACAGAGGAAGACAGCTATGCCAAGGAAAGCTTGTGTTAATGTGTCCCATGTTTGTTGTGGGTCATGTGCGGTCTTTGTCTAGTAAATCACTTTTAACTATTCACAGTTGTCAAGGTTGTTGAAAACAACTTTGTGCTCTCAACGCTCGGGGTCCTCAGTCTTACAAGATACTAGTCCTCATGTGGTGCGGTGGTTTGAGGGTTGGACTAGGTTTCTGGAGACCAGGGTTCAAATCCTTGCTCAGCCATGGAAACCCATGGGATTACCGTGGGCAAGTCACAGACTCTCAGCTGCCCAAAAAAGCCCATGATAGGTTCACCTTGGGGTCCCCATAAATCAGAAATTACTTGACTGCACACAACAACAACAAAGTCCTCATGGTCCCACGAAATAATCTGTGACAAATAATCTGAGACAAACACCAAGTTTTTGGTGTTAAGAGTTCATTGCTGACGTTGCGCCAGCATCTGTGGCTGGCATCTTGAAAGATGCCAGCCACAGATGCTGGAGAAACGTCAGGAATAAACACTTCTGGAACATGGCCACATAGCCCCAAAAACCCACAAAAAACTAAGGATCCCAGCCATGAAAGCCTTTGACTTCATACTAGTAATTGTTTTCTTCTCCTTCCAGCTACTTATTGTCTAATCCTTTAGGGCTAATGCTATGTAATGGTTTGAGTTTTGGACTGTGACTCTGCAGACCAGGGTTCGAATGCTGGTTCGGCCATGAAAAACTACTTAGGCAGGTTGCACACTCTCAGCCTCCGAGGATGGCAATGGCAAACACGCTCTGACGAAACGTGCTAAGAAAACCCACTGATAGGGTCACCTTAGGATCGCCGTAAGGTGGAAACAACTTGAAGGCACACAACAACAACAACAACAACCACTGAGGCCCAAACCTGTATCTGGCTCTATCACTCAAACTTGGAGGCTTCAGACATGGTGATGAATTGCTCTTCTGTTCCCTGCATGTCAAACATCAAGCGGATCAGGGAGAAATCCTCAGGTTTAGTCTTCCGCAGTAGGTTTTTCCTGGAAGAGGCTTCTTTGTGATGTGAACCCTGCAAAACTAATGTGACATAGCAGTGAGCAGACTTAGCCCCACTCTACTGAGAAAGGGGTCCTTGAAATTTGCATTTGTGGGTATTTGGGAGCAAATCTTCATGCCCAGAGATGCTCAGATGCTGTGCGCAGGCAGGATAAATTATGACTATATTGTACAATAAGCAGTTCTCTCCATAGGCAGCTGTTTACCCCTGAAATTCCTAACTCAGGGCCTGTGGATTCTCCTCTCTTAAGGAAAGGAATGCCTTCCCCATCTTTTAATAACTCAAAGGGAGCTCTTGCACTAGCGGCGTGAATTGCAGACCTCTTTAAATCCATCTTTTTATTCAAAGTTGTTTAATTTATACGGTCCACGGGTCTTTTATCCATGGATTCAAGTATCCATGGCTTGAAAATATGACAAAAAAAGTATAAATTCCAAGTAGCCAAGCGTGATTTTGCCATTTTATATAAGGGACACCATTTTGCTATGCCATTGTATTGAATGGGCCTTGAGCCTGGAACCAAACCCCAGCGGATAACAAGCGCCCGCTGTAATGATTTAATCAAACGTTTAAGAATATATATTGTTTTACATTGCTTTTACCAACTTGAGATCTTTGGATGTTGTTATTGTACGCCTTCAGGTCATTCCCAATTTATGCAAACCTATCGCAAGGGTCTTCTGGGGCTGAGAGTGTGTGACTTGCCCAAAGTGGGTTCCCATGGCTGAGCAAAGAATTGAACCCTGGTCTCTAGGGTTGTACTCCAATGCTCAAATCACTACATCATGCTCTCTTTAGGTATAATGGTTTGAGTGTTGAACTACGACTCTGGAAACCAGGGTTCGATTCCCAGCTCAGCCATGGGTTACCTTGCGCAAGTCGCATACCCTCAGCCTCAGAGGATGGGAACGGCAGACTACCTTTGAGTAAATCTCTCCAAGAAAAGGCCATGGTAGGTTCATTTTAGCTGGCCTGCCCCATTGCATGGAGCTGCCTGAGGATTCCTAGCCCTGCCTAGGCCAAGGAAATAACAAGGCCGCAGGGTAACAAGTGTTGTGACCTTCTCTAGGGAAAGCTTAGCCACTCACATGACATCCCAAGTTGTTGAGCTAATCCGTAACAGTCCGTGGTGGGGTTTTGCGCGTCCAGTGAGTTCGCATATCTTTTTCACGTCGTAAGTGGATGAAAGTTCAGCTATGGGGAATTGCTGTCTTGGGTCGGCTGCTCCAAAATGAGAGTATTGGAAGGGACCACAAGGGTGATCTAGACCAACCTTTGCCATGCAGGTGTACACAGGTGAAGCACTCCTGCATGGCAGCCATACAATCTCTGCTTAAAAACATCCAAAGATAGAGTCCATCTTCCAATCTGCCACTGTCAAACAGCTCTCAGTGAGTGTCAAGTTCTTCCTAAGGTTTATGTAGAACCTCATTTCTTGTCATTTGCCTCCACCTGTTCATGTTCTGTTCCCCGGAGCAGCAGAAAACAAGCTCGCTCCATCTTCAGATAGTCAAAGATAGCTGTCCTATCACCTCTCCGGCTGCATCTACATTGCAGAATTAATCCAGTTGGATGCTGCTTTAACTGCAGTGGCTCGATATGATGGAATTCTGGGAATTTATTTGTTTATAAGTTAAAAAAACATGAACTTTTAGAAACGTTTTGGCCACAGCAACGTGGCTCTGGGGAACTGCGGAGCAGGCAGGCGATGTAGGTTTGCATGCAGACGGGGAAAACGGAGCAATGCAAATCCCATTCACACTACCCAGTTGTAGCACTTTAAATGCCATGGGTGCATCCAGTGGAATCCTGGGTGTTGGAATTTGCTGGAACGCTGGCACCGGGTTCTAAAAACGCTTCTTAAACTGCCAACCCAAGGATTCCATAGGATGTAACTGTGGCAGTCAGACGGGAAAGCAGTACTGTACTATAATAAGGTAAAGTGAAGTGAGACAATTGATGGAGTAAAAGGAAAAAATCTGAGAGTTAGTGAGTGGGACTGTGGTTAAAAGACAGCATAGTGAGAGGTTGTGATCCAGGGATTTACAAAATGTGTGGCACAGTCACTTCCAGCTCAGAAACTGAGCTGAAACATGGGTGATCTTCTCCATTTTGGGGATAGAGAAGGCCATGGGAGAACCCAAATGGCTATATTTTTGTGTTGGTTTGGGCATGGTTTGTTTTAAGAGGATTGTACCTATATGAGACAGACAGACAGACAGTCAGACAGTTTCCATGGATTCAACCATCTGCGGTTTGGTAATATATATGATATTATATTATATTTATAAAGCAAAACTTGATTTTGCTAATTTGAGCAGCCACTGATTTTCTTGTATCCATGGGACGCCCTGGAACCAAATCCAAAGGGTTTGTTGTTCTGTACTTAAGTTGTTGTTGTTATGTGCCTTCAAGTCGTTTCCAACTTATGGCAACCCTATATCCATATTATGGGGTTTTCTTGGCAAGTTTATTCAGAGGGGCTTTGCCATTACCTTTTCCTGAGGCTAAGAGCATAAGATTTGCTCAGGGTGGGTTTCATGGCTAGCTGGGAATCGAACCCTGGTCTCCAGAGTCGTAAACCACCATTCAAACCATTACGCCATGCTGGCTGTCTTGTATAATATACTGGACATCTATTTAATGATTGTTGAAGTTTTAAAAACATAAAATGTTCCGACTTACATAAACATAGAAAAAACCCCAGAGAAGACAAAATGCAAAAAGGAGAAAAAACATACAAACGTGTATTAACTTGATACTCTCCTTTCCCTTGATATCTTCTAGGTGCAGTTGCTGAGTATCTGAAAAAATGGCGCTACGCCTCCGCACCTTACTGCCATTTGCCATACCTGGGGTGCTGGCGCTCATTGGATGGTGGTGGTTCTCTTCACGTAAAAAGGAGCGCGCCAGCAACCACGACAGGCAAGACGCAGCCAGCTTGGAAGAGCACAGAATATGCTCTGCCAAAAAGGAGTCTTGCACTAGAGAAGACCCACAGTCAAACAATGAACTCTTGTTGCCTCTGGAAGCCAAACAGCCTCCTCAGTCAACCTTGGTCTTTCAGCCTTTGGTAGAAGTGCCGGCACCTTCTTCTCCAGAACCCCAGGCTTGGTGCTTGGATCCTTCCAAAAGGGACCTTCCTGTTCCTCCAAAAACGGCCGTCAACTTCGACGCGCTTCGGGACGAGAGTGAAAAACTCAAAGCATCGATGGGATGTCGAGGTATGTTTGCATCTCATGCGCTTGAGTCCTCCTTTTCAGATTCACAAAAAGCAAACGTCAGTGCGGTAGAAAGTACTGCGGAGGGGAAGGTGGATTCCACGCAAGTTGCAGACCAGGTACCGCTGGCGACTTTTATGACCACACTTCTGGCGGAGTCGTTTCGATTGGAGAAATCGGGGCATAATAGTGAAGAGCCAATAGACCAGAACAACTCAAAAGAAGGCCGGTATCCTGAGGTTGCTGTGAGTACTGGCTCTTCGCCCATTCCCTGCTCTGTTGTGGCGCATGAAGCCGTTCCTGAAGCCACACTAGACGTTACTGAAACAGAAGAGATGAATGGTGGTGTTGTGGTTGAGGTGGAGACTGCTGGCACTGGGTTGCCTGCTAGTTTGCGCGCAGAACCAGCTGGCTCAAGATTGTCCGAGGAAGTAGAGACGTCCAGTTCCAACGCTGGTAGCATGTTGAAGCACCCCGGGTTTGGAGATGGTGGACAGAAGGGCAGTTTGGAGAAGGAAAGGATAGGTGGCATCACCTTGGACAAGGAGGAAGTTGAGAAAATTGAGCAGGTGGCCATACATATAATTTCCAACGTCATCCGAGCAGCCACTGAGGAAGTACTGTCCGGGTCGGTCAACGACGTGTCCGACAGGATCTGTCAAATGGCCAGTCGTGTTGACAAACCCATGCGTACGAGTGGTGTTGGCTCGGAAGAATCCAGCCTGATGAGTGAGTGTGCAGCTGAGAAGGTTGCAACGGTTGAGCTGTCTCCCCTCCTAGAAGAAAACATTGGTCATCCGACATTCTCCAGTCACTTGACGCATGGTCTCCTGGCAAACCCTGCTCATGCGCAGCCCAGGGACTCCGTATGTACTGTGCAGCCCCCTAGCGACCCCGCTGTGGCTGCAGACCACGAGGAGGAGTTTGAAGATATCCATACGGTGACGGAAGATTCCGGTTGCAGCGCTTGCGCCTCTGAAGACGGGACTAGCGCAGAGGACCTTTTGAGACCCCCTTTGTCTCCTGCATTGCGGCAAACCCTGGATCTGTTGAACATGCCCACACTCAAAGACTTGGAGCAGAACTCGGCGTCGAGCCAAAAACCCTCCTCCCCTACGCTAGCCGAAAACAAGGTGCCATACAGCAATGGGGTGCTGAAAGAGGATGGCGCACCTCTGGGGCATGAGCAGACGTGGCCAGGAGAAGCAGACGGAGACCACTCAGGAGGTAAGGTGTTGCTTCATCCGCCTCAAGGCTTTATCATTTAAAGACATAGCCGTGTTAGTCTGTAGAATCAGCATGTAGAGAGATGTTGTAGCACCTTTGTGACTCACTGAAAGAAAGCAGTTGGCAGCATGAGCTTTCCTAGACTTCAGTCTACTTCCTAAAAAGCACCTGAGTACCAGAGTACTCTTTCAGAGGAAGGGACTGGCAAAACCACTTCTGCGCATTCCTTGCGAGATTTGATTCAGAAAAGCCTATTCGACCTGAAGGCACATACCTACCCCTCACATATGCAACTAGACCAAATGCATCTGAGGAAGTAGACTGGAGTCTAGGAAAGCTCATGCTGCCAACTCCTTTCTTTCACTGAGTCTCGAAGGTGCTACAATGGCTATAGTGAGCTCGTATCATTGTAATGCCCATCAACAGATTTCACTGGCTGGATTACCAGTAAGTGATAAAGCCTTAAGTGATAAAGTGCCTAAGACATATAATCTTAAGCAGTTCCAAACAGCCCCGGAATAAAACCCACCAGGGACAGCAACAATAATGTAGACTACAACCATTTTGGAACGCAGGGCTTCATTTATTTTACTCAGTGCTGCAGAAGTGGTTTCTTTCAAATACCCTTTATCTCTTGTATGGCAACATCTCTTAGATAAAATGGTGGTTTAGAAGGTAAACTGGGAACAAGTGACCCAGTGCCCTCTAGGATAGTGTTACTCAAAGTGTGGGTGTATGGACCAGTACTGGTCCCTGAGCCATGGTCAAGCTGGTTTAAACTTGGTTTACCTTCTAAACCATGGTTTAAACCATGGTTTAAAGCTTGTTTTAGGCCATAGTTAAAACTATAGATTACATCAAATGACTTCTTTTCAAGAAACAGTCCTGTTTTTTTAAAATTAATTTTTCAGATAGATAGATAGATAGATAGATAGTGTGTGTGTGTGTGTACGTATGTATTATTAAAGTCTGTTTGTTACTACTATTTTCCAACCCTCTTACTGGAACAGCGATCACTATTTGAACTGAAAACTTTAACAGTTTATTGGCAGTTGTTCCTTGTTAGACCAGTATCCAGGGTCAGTTGCTTCTTTTTAATCCCCTTATTTTATGGTGCAAGAAATGCCATTCAGAGACATGCTTCATTTAGCATGCTTTAAAAGCACACTTTTTGAAGAACGATTATTTGCTTAAGCTAGTGGCCATAACATCTGACCTGCATTTTCTGATGTAGTCCTATGATGTAGCCCTATATTGGCGTAGTCCTACACATCAATGCAAAAAAAACTGGTTTAAACAAAGAAAAGAACCATGGATTTTGGGATATATATATAGATATATAATTTTCCAATTATGAGGAACTCTAGTTGCTATTTATCAGAAAGAAAACAAGTCTCCAGGTTCCAGAATACTGTAATGGCTAGACCAGTTGGAGCTAATACTGTATTTGCAAGCACAACTTAATGAAAATTCAATCTTGTGAACCTGCCCCCATGATAAAGAGGCCTGAGTTTTGATTTGATCTTTTTTAATCTCTCAGTCTGGATTGGAGAAAAGTCAGGGCGGAGGCCCAGCCATTAAATTTGTGGTTGGCAACGTGGGCATAACCTTAGGCTGACTGCTAATATAAGATACTGTTGTTGAGTCACTTGGCCCATTGGGGAATGCTCAGCTGACTGGCATGAGTACCCAAATCTGCCAAACCCATCATCTCTTGTGGTTAGAAGCCCAGCCAACATTGTCCTTTGGTGAAAGGGAATTTGGATTGCAATTTGCCGGTTTCACAACAAATGCCAAAACAATCCATTAAAAAAAATATATCTTTGGACTTCATGCATTAGGTTTGGCCTGTTCTGATGTTCCTCCGCATGATTGTCATTCTGCGCACTACATAAACATCCTCAAGCTTAGGTCTGCAGAGGCCCATAGGCTTCATGCAACGCTTGAACATCACTTCTGTGGTCCATGAAATCCCCCAGACCCATATTTAAAACAAAACACTTTTGGGTGTAAATTGGGGACAGTTTTGGCACCATCCAATGCTTGAAAGCACATGAAAATACCCTTACCTTAGGCTGAGAAAGTGTGACATGAAACAGTGAGTTTCATGGCCAAGCTGGGAATCGAATCCAGGGTAATCAGATATCTTCCTTTTCCAGGACATGATCTACATTTCATCCTTCAGCCAGGAGGAATTCTTAAATGTCTTCCATTTTGAGCATGACTAAGAAGCGAGAATTCATATTTATATTAGTGTTTTTGGCATTTATTTGGTAACGGTCTACATTTTCTTGTTGTCCTCTTTTGCGGTTATGACGTCTGGTCACCCTGATCGAACCCTGGTCTTCAGAGTCTTAGTCCAATGCTCAAACCACTATGCAACACTGGTTCTCTATACCTATATCTTAAAAGTATGTACTTGTGAGACACTTAGTTGGCAGGTCTGCCAACTATAGTGAACTTAGATAATTCCTCTGTTGGAGACAATGTGTGCATTAGGCCTGTGTTATTGCATGTATGGAAAGCCAGCATGGTGTAGTGGTTTGAGCATTAGACTAGGATACTGGGAGACTGGGGTTCGAATCCTTGTTCAGCCATGGAAACCCACTAGGCAACCTTGCCAAGTCATACTCTCAGCCTTAGAGGATGGCAATGGCAAACTCACTCTGACGAAATTTGCCAGGAGAACCCCATGATAGATTTGCCTTAGGTTCACCATAGGAACTTCCTGACAGTAAGGGCTGTTCAACAGTGGAACGCACTCCATCGGAGGGTGACAGAGTCTCCTTCCTTGGAGGTCTTTAAACAGAGGCTGGATGGCCATCTGTCAGGGATGCTTTGATTTGGATTTCCTGCATGGCAGAATGGGGTTGGACTGGATGGCCCTAGTGGTCTCTTCCAACTCTACGATTCTATGATTCTATGAACACACTCAACACATACTGAATGTGCACACTTTCATGGGAATTGCTTATGGAGGATTTCATCACAGGATGGCAAGAACAGGTACAAGATGGAGGCACCTTCCAGGTAACTTGGCAGCATTTCAGGGATCTGGTTACATGGAAGAAGATCTCTGTTTGGCTCTCCAATGTAGGAGTCTTAGTTTAAAGTAGCCATCCAGTTGGGAAAGGATCGGCATCGGAAAGTGGGGGAATAGGATTTTCACTCCATGGCCCCAGTCCAAAACTCCTTTCACCTTCAAAGGCACTATTTAGTTGCAGAGGAGGAAAAGTACAATGTGGATTTCCTATGTGTCCCTTCCTTAGCTTATGGGAGGGAGGCACATATTAGGCCATGGTAGAAAAGACCAATTTCCATACATTCTGAACTATATTTTTCTTCCTCCCTCTTCAGCTACTTTTTAGAATAGGATGGGAATTGGGCAGCCCTGCAACCAAATCTTACTGAATTGCATCTCCCATCATTCCTCGCCACAAATCTAGCATTGCTCGGATTTGGAGCCCAACAATACCCAGAAGGTCGCTTAACTCCCACCCCTGTTTTAGAAGGAGGAAACTAAAGTCAAAGGGCATCTCTCCTGGGTAGCCTTGAAAATTTGGCTCTGGCTCTGAAAGTCACATTACTTTTTTGTATTACCAAGCTGTGTCACGGCGGTCTCAGTGCTGTGGATCCTCTTTTCCTCTTCGTAGGCTCAGATGTAAATAGCATGGATTCCGTGGACAGTGGCTGCGCCCTCCGAAAGAATGGCAGCTGCCAGAACGCAAAGACGGGAGCAGACTCCAATAAGACGGAGCTGATAATCTGGGAGATAGAAATACCAAAGGTAATGTCCAAATTATTCCCTCTACCCGGCCTTTATATATTGCTTAATTTACTATTTATCCATTGATATGTCCAGAGCAATGCACACATCTTAAAATACCCAAGGACCAATTGGAGTAGAAGGAAATCCTAGGCAGATTGCAGGGATGGCCAGAATAGTGTCAGTGGAACTGAGTCTAGCAATGGGGTGAAAGGACTCTCCTTGGTTGCACAACCAATCTGTCTGTGATAGACCTGGAAGACAAAGGGATAACACATGTTTTCACCTCTCACAAACCTGGTCACTCTTGGTCTGTATATGGCAGGGATGGACAGCTGTGCGCATGTTGGTGGCACCTACGAACTCCTAATGGCACCCAAATGTGCCTCTTTCATCTGTACTCTAGTCAAAATGGAAGCCAGAAGTGAAGGTCCACCATTTCCAGTTGCCATTTTGGCCAGGATATAATAAATAATAAATATAAATAAAAGTTTTATTTATATACCGCCCTTCCGTAGATCAGGGCGGTTTACAACATAAAAATACAATACAACAACCACAACAATCCAATAAAAACAACACAGCAGCAATATAAAACAGTATAAAGCCCCCGTTAGCCCATCCTCTTTGCCACAGGAGAGGAAGGGAGGTCCGCTGAACTCTATTCGGGGAATGCAAGGTGGAAGAGAAAGGTTTTCAGGTCCTTTCTAAATTGGGCCAGGGAGGTAATCGAGCGGAGCTCTATGGGCAGCATGTTCCAAAGGGCCGGAGCGGCGATGGAGACTGTCCTCCTCGTAGTGGAGGACAGCCTAGCCCCTGGCACCCTAAGGAGTTGCTGCACAGATGTTCTGAGGGTGCGGGGCGGAATGTACGGAGAGAGGCGGTCCTTCAGGTATCCTGGGCCCAAGCCATTTAGAGCTTTATAGGTCATCACCAACACCTTATATTGTGCCCGGAAGCAAATAGGCAGCCAATGCAGATCTTTAAGCACAGGTGTAATATGGCTGGCCCTGGAAGTACCAGTGACCAGCCTGGCTGCCATATTCTGTACCATTTGTAGCTTCCGGGTTTGGTATAAGGGTTGCCCCATGTAGAGTACATTGCAGAAATCCAATCTCGAAGTTACCAGAGCATGTACAACAGTTTCTAGGTCCCTCTGGGCCAGGTATGGGCGCAGCTGGCGAATAAGCCGAAGCTGATAACAGGTGTTCTTGACCGTCGCATTCACCTGAGCAGTCAGGTGAAGCGACGAATCAAGAAGCACCCCCAGACTGCGCACAGAGTCCTTCACAGGGAGTGTGACCCCGTTCAGGACAGGTGGAACTACCGCCATTCCTGGACCAGGGGAACCTATCACAAGTACCTCCATTTTCTCTGGATTCAATTTGAGTCGGTTTTCCCTCATCCAGCCCATTACTGACTCCAGACAGGCCACGAGAGGAGAGACACCATCCTCAGTCACTGCATCAGTCGGAGACATAGAGAAAATGATTTGGGTGTCATCAGCGTACTGATAACCCCGCGCCCCATGTCTCCGGATGATCTCTCCCAGCGGTTTCATGTAAATGTTAAATAGCATGGGAGACAGAATGGCCCCTTGAGGGACCCCAGTTTTAAGGGGCCTCTCGTTGGAGCACACGTCTCCCAGATGCACCATCTGGGACCTCCCAGAGAGGTAGGACCGGAACCACTGAAGCGCAGTGCCCCCGATTCCCACCTCTGCCAGGCGCCCCAGAAGGATACCATGGTCTATGGTATCGAAAGCCGCTGAGATGTCCAAGAGCACCAACAGGGACACGCTTCCCCTGTCGATGCCCAGACGGAGATCATCGACCAAGGCGACCATGGCCGTCTCAACCCCGTAGCCCGCCCGGAAGCCAGTTTGAAATGGGTCCAGATAATCCGTTTCATCCAAGACCGCCTGAAGCTGGATTGCAACCGCCCTCTCGATCACCTTCCCCAAAAATGGCAGCAGCGAGACTGGCCGGTAATTATTATATACCAGGGGGTCGAGGAAGGGCTTTTTTAATAAAGGTTTTACTATGGCCAATTTAAGTTCCAATGGAAATTGCCCTTCCCTCAAAGATGTATTAATGATCCGGCGTAACAATGAAGTTACCAACGGTCCCCCCTGGGCCGCTAGCCACGAGGGACAGGGATCGAGAGAGCAGGTTGTCTTCTGAACACTTCCGAGGATCTTGTCCACATCATCGGTACTTACCAACTCAAATCGATCCAGTTTAATGGAGTCCACGGAGGCTCTGGACGCCTCTACCCTAGGTTCTGCTTGAATGTCGGCGTTAAGACCTTCGCTTATCCGAGAGGTTTTATCCACGAAGAAGTCATTAAATTTGTCGCAGCAGGCCTTAGAAGGTTCAAGGATCTGGTTCGGGGCGGGAGGGAGCTGAGTCAGCTCCCTGACCACCCTGAACAACTCTGCTGGACGCGACACGAGCACCATAGAACGAGTTCTTAGCTGCTCGTATCGCCTCTCCGTAGTCCTCTAACAGTTGGTCTAGGAGAGCCTTGTCGTGTAAGCGAAGGTGTTTCCGCCAACGGCACTCTAGCCGTCTCAGTTCCCGCTTCCTTGCCCGGTGATCTTCCGTATACAAGGGCTTACGTTTGGAAGCGGGCCTGAGAGGGCGCTTGGGAGCAATACTGTGTATAGCCCTAGAAAGACCGGTATTCCAGATAACGGTAAGGGCATCAACAGAGTTGCCGTCACTTCCAACCATGTGCCCCTCTAAAGCTTCCTGGAATCTTTTGGGTTCCATCAGCCTTCGAGGGTGGACCATCCTAACTGGTCCGCCACCCCCGGGGGGGATCTGGGTAGAGACCTTGATTTTTGCCTCCACCAGGAAATGATCCGTCCATGACAGGGGGGAAATATTGGTTATTTCCGCCCACGGATTTTCCGCATCCGAACAGAAGCCAAAATCGAGAGTATTACCCGCACAATGCGTAGGACCCGCAATCAGCTGAGACAGGCCCATGGCCGCCATGGTATCCATGAATTCCCGAGCCGCACCGGCTGGAACATAGCTGGTCGTGAGGGAGATGTTGAAGTCACCCAGGACAAGTAGCCTGGGCGTCTCCAACATCAATTCAGCAACCAGCTGTGTCAGCTCGTTAAGGGAGTCCGCTAGCGCATGGGGTGGCCGATACACTAACAGAATCCCTAGACTGTCCCTAGCCTTTAGGGTCAGGTAAATACAGTCGATATAGGACGTCTGTCGGATGTGGTTCCTGGTGAGGGACAAGGTGTTCCTATGTATCAAGGCCACACACACACACACACACACACACACACCCCGCCCACCTAACCTGGGCTGGTCCTTCACCGAGAACCCAGCTGGCAGGGCCTGAGCCCACACAGCGTCTCCTTCAGGCCCAAGCCAGGTCTCGGTAATGCAAGCCAGGTCGCAATTGCTGTCCTCCAACAAATCGTGGAGGATGTGGGTCTTGTTGTTAATCGACCTGGCATTGCACAGGAGCAACGACAGGGTTTGTGGCACGGTTGGAGCGACCCTCAGGTCCCTTTGGTTGGGAGGGGGACAGGAAGGGGAGATAGATATGATGCATCGATCTCTCCTTCCCCTGGAACGCAAGTCCCTTCTCCCACTGCCATACCTCCCCCTGCCCCACACTACCTCAATGGGAGCTCCGCTCGCAGCGATGTTATCCCTTCCCTCCCCAGCCCATGCATCCCCCACATCCATAACCTCCCCCCCACCCCCCTGTGACAATTTAAAGAGCAGAGGTTAGCCACCCCAGGCATCCTCTGCTCTAAAGGCTAACCCACAGCCTCCCTAACCCGATAAAAGCTGCGCAACTGCGCAGTTGCGCAGCGGCGGTGCTCCTCAGTCCGTGGGCGGCACTCCCGGGGCGGTGTGCAGATGCGCACCTCCGACACCCCGGGAGGAGGCCGCCCGGCAGAAGGCGCGGCTCTAGCGGCGACGGTGGTCCGGCAAGGAGGCAAAGGAGGCGTGTCAGGAAGGGTCCGGTTGCCCGGCTTTATACCCGCCGCTCTCACCTGGCGGGCTCCTCCCTGGCTTCCCCCCAGGTGTTCCTTAAAGGCCCCGCTCACTCTGGCCGCCAAATGCCAAGGCCAGGAAAACAAACACAGGAGTCCCGCGGCGGTGCTCCTCAGTCCGTGGGCGGCACTCCCAGGACGGTGCGCAGATGTGCACCTCCGACACCCCGGGAGGAGGCCGCCCGGCAGAAGGCGCAGCTCTGGCGGCGATGGTGGTCCGGCGAGGAGGCAAAGGGGGCCTTTAGGGAGTGGCTGGATGGATGCAAAGTAATGTGCTGCTGAATAGTTGCACATTTGGTGCAATTTTGGGATGCAAAGTGCAAGTAGAAACCTATTTACAAAATTTGGGAAGGGTTCAGGGGATCTGGGAGCCACCTGTGACTTCTGGACTGTACTTTTGTCACCCCTGATATAGGGCAGGGTTTGAAGGTTACTGCTTGCATCTGAAATGCTTGTGCCTCTTTTCTTCTTTTCTGAAGCATTTAGTCGGACGCCTGATAGGCAAACAAGGGAGGTCCGTGAGCTTCCTGAAACAAGTCTCTGGTGCCAAAATCTACATTTCCACGGTACCTTACACTCAGGATTTCCAGATCTGCCATATAGAAGGTGAGTGGGTTTGTGCCCGAGTGGATATCCTGTTCACTCAGTAGGTCTCTCTGGATGCTTGAACCAATAACGTCAGCCCAGGAGCAGGGCTGGCTCATGACATTTGTCCATCTGAGCAGAGCAGCAAATGGCACCAGCCACGTTATTATGGCACATGAGAGAGGCAACCCCATAAGCACTTCTCCCCATCCATGACAGCACGAATACAATGGTAACAAATACCGAGACATTTGGCTGTGTCTCATTGCCTCTCCTAAATCTGCTTCATAAAGCAGATGTCTCACTCCTTCCTTGATTGTCTTAACAAAAAGTGGGGGATAGTTAAAAGTTTTATTTATTACTATATTAATAGTAGACCCTTGAACAGGAAGTTTCTATACCATTGCTCTTTCTAGCCTACTACTTGCTGAGGCTGGCAGGAGGTCTCTTGAGATCTCCCAAACCTTCCTATTTTGCACATGGATGCTTCTGTTCCTGTGGGTCAAGCAATGACAGATGCAGCCTGACCACTGAGCATGGAGGGAATAGTTACAAGTTACATGAAACCTCCAGATTCAGTGCCAGTTTTTAGGAAGGAACAACAGGAGACACTCCACTGTTTGCATCTGCCTTTCAGCTTCCTACTGTGAAAAGCTAAATGGATGCTTTTATCCATGGAGCCCGCAGTTAGTTCAGTGCACCAGTGAGAAGTTAACAACCTACCTCAGATAGATGTGGGATAAACTCAACTTGTGGCTTTTTATAAAACCACCTAAATGTCTGTTGTGGTCTTTCCTCCACCTCTCTCCTCATCCACAGGTTCTCAGCAAAATGTTGACAAAGCACTGAGCCTGATTGGGAAGAAGTTCAAAGATCTGAGTCTCACCAACATCTACTCACCGCCTCCTCCTTCGCTGCCTTTGCATTCCCTCCCTATGACCTCCTGGGTAAGTCTGGCTGTTGAGATTTGTGCTCCATCTCAAATAAACTGCACATATTCAATATAGTTTTGAAGGGATCAGCTTCAACAACCCTCTTAAAGCATACAGGGTGATGGGAGCCCAGGAACACCCGATGAATCTCAAGCCTCAGAGGGGTTTGGACCAATTTCTCTTCAAACCTACATATGACTTTTTAACCCAGGGTTAGGCAAGCTCTGGCGATGCGGGGACTAGTTCCCCACCACAGAATCCCTGTGGATTTCACCAGACTTCCAAAACCAAACCAAAGGTAATTGGATGTCTACACCACTTCCTTGAAAAACAAAACAAAATCGGTGTGTGTGAAACAGAGCTGCAGTGCTGTATCTTGTTTTAAAGCGGTGGTTCCCAACCTTTACTATGCACTCCCTACTTCTAGGAAATGTTTGATTAATGTCCACATCCTCTACAAAACTAAGCCCACATTTGAAAATGAAGAAGTTTAATTTCTAGTTTTTGAATCAACCATTTGGGAATCTTTGCTATATCACATTATAAGCAAGCAAAGCTATATAACTGTGAAATCGAAGGCTTTCATGGCCGGCATCCATAGGTTTTCGTGGGCTTTTCGGACTATGTGGCCATGTTCTAGAAGAGTTTATTCCTGACATTTTGCCAGCTGCAGATGCTGATGAAACATCAGGAATAAACTCTTCTAGAACATGGCCACATAGCCCTAAAAAGCCATGAAAAATTAAAGCAATAACTAGTAACCCACTTCTCAAAAGCATTGCAGGCAAGCTCCTGACAGTTAGCTCTGTGATTCGTAGTTGTAAAATGTAAATCCTGCCTCCCCTTTACAGTGCATATTTTCTCTCTCCTCTCTCTATGGCAGCTCATGCTTCCCGATGGGGTCACCGTGGAAGTGATCGTGGTAAACCAGGTTAATGCTGGACATCTATTTGTACAGCAACACACCCACCCAACTTTCCATGTCCTTCGCAGTCTAGACCAGCAGATGTACCTCTGCTATTCCCAACCCGGAATTCCAACCATGCCAACCCCAGTGGAAGGTAAGCGCCTTGCAGGTTGGATGGTTGTTTTTATTAGAGTCCTTCAAGTCGATGGCGGCGTATAGTAACCCCATCCAAGGATTTTCTTGACACGATTGATTCAGAGGAGGTTTTCCTCTAAAGCTGAGAGAAGGTGAGTGGCTCAATGTCTCTCAGGGGGTGTCTTTCAGGGTCTCCAAGAGTCCTAGTCTAATGCTCAAACCATTCCACTAGCTCTCACAAGAAGTGATCACTAGAATACATGAAAGCTTTTGATGTTAAAATTGTTCTAATAAACAGAGGTGCATAATGAGGCAACCTGACCTTATAAATCAGGAAACCATAATGGATTGGGAAGGAGGAAGGAAAACATTAAACTCTTCTATTGTTGTGTGCCTTCAAACCTTTTTCAACTTATGACAACGCTAAGATAAAGCTATCACTGGCAAGATTTTCGCAGAGTGGTTTTGCCATTGCCTTCCTCTGTGGCGACGAGAGTGTGAGTTGCCCAAGCTCTCCCTGAGAGCTTCCACAGTCTAGCATGGATTTGAACCCTGGTCTTCCAAAGTCTTGGTCCAGTACTCAAACCACCGTGTCACGTTGGGTCTGCGTGCTTTTAATCTACTCCTTCCACCAACAAGGAAGTGTGATAGCCACAACCTTGCCCACCTTCATTTTCCATGGTTCAGTAACACATTGCCCCAGAAATGCAATCACTTCCTTCCCATGCCTAAGTTTGCCCTCAAATTTAACCACCGATGTTGGCACTGGAAAAAATCAATGAACCATTAGATGAAGATAAGTCTCCGTTTTTTAAGTTATCGAACTTCTCAAGACTCTGATTATCTCTTGACTCTTTGATAGGTAGGCATAAGGTTAAAGATAAGAGACCTGCAGCCAACTGACGCTTGCCACTGGAATTTTACAAACTTCTCAGATAACAGAATTGTTTTAATTCTGTGCTCTGTTTTAATATGATGATTTATTTGTGTTTAATTGTTCTTCAAAGTGATTGGTTTTAGCAGTATTCTGTCTTTATTTATGTTGGTAGATTGTCTTTGATACATTATAGATTAGAAAACATTACAGTGGGCCCTTGGTATCTGCTGGGGTTTGGTTCCAGGACTCCCAGTGGATACCAAAATCCTTCAGATCTATTGGAACAAGACCTAGCTTTAACTCCTTTAGATGCTCTGCAGGCTTGGATAAAGACCATAGTGTGGAATCTGAATCATGTTGCGGTAATCCCTGGACAGATTCCCCAAAAGCCGAGGTTGAAACTGAGCTCCGAGGTTTCACCTTCAGCTTTGGTATGATCAGAGGTTTTCTAGACTGGGAAGAGCAGTCAACCTTTTAAAGAGCTGTAAAGCATTACAAGAGTCGGGTCAGGGTTACTTCTCATGAAAACCTGCTTCTGAGAGTTTAATGGTGGCTGATGCATGCGAAGCAACATGGACACTTTTCCTTCACACTCTTGCACAGGACAGTTGTTTGCTTTGCCCAGCTGGCTCATTGCGGACACCTGGTTATCTTAGAAGACTAGCCCAGCCAAGGTCATCCTTAAGGTTCCCATGTGAATCCAATCTGCCTGTTAGCATCGTGACATATGCATGCCATTTACTGGAAAGGTCTGGGCGTGAGGCTTGTTATTGTCCTGGTGTCATAACAAACTACAAATCCCGTGATTCTATATCATGGAGCCAGGACAGCAGAGAATCTAGAATCCATCTGGAATTGGTCTGGGTTTTTTCTAGTTCAGGCTCGGCGGACATTTGGAAACTATATCAGGCTACATTGTGCAGGCTGCTTTAGCCCTGGGAGGCGATAAGTTGCAAGAAGACTTTGGCATTGAAGGAAACCCATCAGAGAAGAGAGTGGCTTGGATCCTTCCCTCTTTTAAATACCTTCAAATTAAAGCATTTTCTCTGCAATTGAGGAGTAACCCACCCAGACTCTTTAATCTCTTTGAAATGCTATAGGCTTGTTACAGACTGCCAAAATAAAGCTGCTTCGGGTCTCTTTGGAGGTATGCTACATAAATGATGCATGTGTCCTAAGAGTCCGGAGGTCACGCCAAAGCCACACTCCGTTCCTAAGCACTGGAGGACAGCTTTGGTGCAGCTTCCGGATTCTTCGGATGCATGCATCATTTAAACAGCATACCTCCAAAGAGACCCCAAGCAGCTTTATTTTGGCAGTCTGTAACAGGCCATAGTTATTGCAGTTGAACTGGAAGGGGTAACAGTTCTATTTTGTCTTTAGTTCAGTAATTTAGCATGAGTTTTTTACAGCCATTCGCCTTATAATAGGGTCCTACTGAGAGGGAAAGTGTGTTGGAAAATATGTGGTTATGGTTAGCACATCTTTGAAAGTGTTTTGTAAAAAGGTGATATATAGGTAGTATATGGCCCATGAATGGAGAGCCAATGTGATCTAGTGGTTTGAGCATTGGGCTATGACTCCGCAGGCCAGGGTTCAAATCCCCACTCAGCAGTGGATATGTATTGGGTGACCCTGGGCAAGGCACACTCTCTCAGCCTCAGAGGAAGGCAATGGCAAACCACCTCTGAACAAATTTTGCCAAGAAAGCCTTGCGATAGGTTCATCTTAGGATCACCATACGCTGGCTATGACTTGAAGATACATAACATCAACAACCCACTAAATGAGCAGGCTGTGTTAGAACCAATAATTTTTGGTGCTGGTGCTGCGTCAGATCAGGTATGTATTTTAATTCACGCATTGTGGAATTGTTCAGAAGTTCAAACCCTTTGGAAAACAGTTTCCTGCTATAACAACACAAAATAGGGATGAATGTAAGATTGGAGGAGGTGGAAACATCATGGAATTATTATCCAGAGGTTTTGGATAAACATATTAAGTAATTGATTGTTAGTCTACTAACTCCAGCTAGAGCTGTCTTAGTTAAACGTTGGATTAAATCGGACACAGAATGGCCTCTTGGTAAAATGAATCAATTGATAGATAATCTTGCAGCACCTTTGAGACTAACTGAAAGAAAGAAATGTGCTTTCGTAGACTAATGCTGCCAATTTCTTTCTTTCACTTGGTCTCAAAGAGGGTACAAGATCTCTCTACATACCGATTCCATAGACTAATACGGCTATATCTTTGAATTCTACCACTGATAGATAGAGTAAATGACAGAAATGATACCTTAAGGCTGGGCGTCTTTCCAAATTGCTTTGCTCCATTTTATTCTCAAATACTCTTTTTATGATCAGCCATTTGGAAACTTTTGTATTTGAAGTCTGGGGGGAAAAAGAGCAGCAAGACGATTTGGAGACGTGTGTTATTTTGGTGTGGTTGTGATCAGTAGGTTGTTCAATACAAACCTAGAACACCTTACAACCAACAAAGCTTGGTTCATTTCAGACCTGAGAGGCTACCAGTATTATGGAATAACAAACCATCTGCAAGCCATTCTTCCAGCTTCTGATGGGTTCAAAAAAGAGAATGAATACAAGCAACCCATTTTGGAGTATTCAACTGTAAAGGTGTTCTGCAAAGGAAAGGTCCTAAGTGGATGAACTAAATAAATTCAGGAGGACAATGTAGCTTTCAGTGGGACAGAAGGGCTGCATGTTGTCTTTGGCTTATTTGCGATGTTTGTGTTCTGCAGTTGGCGTTGTTTGTGCTGCGCCAGGCGTGGAAGGGGCCTGGTGGCGGGCGCAAGTGGTTGGATACTTCAAAGACACCGGCGAAGTGGAAATCAGATACGTGGACTACGGCGGGTATGAGAGAGTCAAGATTGACACGCTCCGGCAGATCAGGTCAGTTGGCCAGTTCTTTCCCAAGGCTATGGATCTCCAATTTCTGTACATTGCATTTTAGGGAATGGGACGGATCTGTCTCATCTCGTAATAGCAGAATGCTGGGGTTGGATTTGAGCTGCTGGCTAGCAGTGGCTTATCTCAGGACCCTTTGGGCCCTTGCATACCTCAGGCAGTGTCTTTAATCAGTCTTAAAAAACAAAAGTTGGGTGCTTTTCTTTGGAGTCGCTCCGAGTGACCTCTCCTTTCCCCGTCTGTTAAGTGAGAATAGTGGCAAATACGTTTTACATGCCACTGATGCTGAAAAGGGTAGGAAAAGTTGTAACGCATGTTTAGCTGACAAATGGCTCTCCCACCTTGTATTTTTCTATGATTGGATTTTTATAGCTTCTCCGAAGGAGCCATGGTTGTTTCATAATTGAACTCCAGCATGCAGATAATCTCTTTTGTGTGTGTTTCAGGTCTGACTTTGTAACACTACCTTTCCAAGGGGCAGAAGTCCTGCTGGACAACGTAGTTCCACTTCCAGGTAATGCTGGCCACTGGTCGCAGTATTTATAAGTTGTGGTCCATGATTACTGAAGTGAGATAGGCTGTGGAAAATGCTTTGCAGGGTTGCTTTGTAGGGAATCCTCTAATAGCAAAATATCGCCAACCCACACAGACGTAAGGTCTTCGTATGCAGTCAGGTTGCGAGCGGAGCAATCGTTTCAGTCCAAAGAAGGCAAATTCACTTACATGTACATTGCTTTTGGTGTTTAAACATACACTGCATTTACTGTATTAGAAAGGCCTCAGGGCTACTTTCATTTATTTTCTTCTCTCCCTTCCTTTAAAGATGATGATCACTTTTCATCTGAAGCAGACGCAGCTGTTAGTGAAATGACCAGGGGTACCCCTCTGCTAGCACAGGTATGTGTAATGGCTGCTTTTCCGTTAGTGCTCCATTCTGTTTTGGGGGAGTTGGGGAAACCTGTAACCTGTGGTCAGAAATCACTGTTCCCTTTTGAAAAGCTGGGATAGCTAGTGCAAAATGGTGAAGGGCAGCCTTCCATTGAAATCAGTTCACAATTTACGGAGCTGTCTTTGCCCATATTTTCAGGAGGAATGTATCCGCCTGGCTTTGGAAGTTGTCTGTTGCCCCTAGGAAGGATTGTGTGGTTCCACTTCTTAGGACCTGCACAGACAGGCCAAAATAAAGCTGCTTCGGGTCATGTTGGAGGTATGCTGTTTAAATGCTGCATGCGTCCTAATAGTCCAAAAGGTGATACAAATCCACACTCCAGTACTAAGGACTGAAGCACAGCTTTGGCACAGCTTCTGGCCTCTTAAGATGCGTGTGTCGTTTAAACAGCATAACTCCAAAGTGACCCGAAGCAGCTTTATTTTGGCCTGTCTGTTCAGGCCCTTAGTCACACTTGTAGTGCCAACCACAGCAGAGAAAGATGCCTTGGAAATTCAGCCCACCAACTCGGCATGCTCAGGCGCTTGTGTTTTATTCTGAGCCAGTTAGGAACATTATATGCCAGGAACTACCTCCCTGGCTCCTAAGTATGGCTCGAGTAGGACTGACAGAATGGGTGAAGGCTTCTTTTCAGCAAGGAAGGGTGCCTACAACCAGTAAATCAATCACTTTATTTATAT